>NC_090943.1:142354263-142429263 GCF_040807025.1 Struthio camelus | reverse complement strand
GAAGCATGTTATGCATTAAATAGTTGCTCTGGAAAGGGTCTCTTCATTCATTCCTTCACCACGTCGTACTTTTTCCTCACCATAATCCTTACACTATTCCTCCCTTTTCCAAAGGAGCAGCCGGTTCTTGGCAAGAATTAAAATTAAAAGAGGGAAAACCACAACGTTTATCATCCACTCATTAACACTCCTCTGCATACTCAGATATTTCCTTTCCTGTGACAACATAAAGTCTGAAAAAGGTAAGTTTTGGCAGACATTGGCAATGGTATCACTGCTAAATAAAACAGCGCCAGGGACTTCTTCCTGACTCTGAGGCCAACTGGCACAGATCTGTCACATCCCTGCTATGTAGCCCTTAACCACAAGTCTTATCTAGGCCCCTCCTCTGAATTCTAATGCAGAATTACTGTTCTGTGTGTATCTTTCATTCAATATATCTGGAGCAATGTGGGGTCTACTCAGAGCGGTATAGCCCCTCAGAAAAGTGTTCGTATGAAAATGGGAGTGTGTGTTGCACGCCCATGGATGTGGAAAGGGAAATAAATACAAGTGCTTGAGGGTGCAAAGTCTCCAGGGAGTGTGGTGGGAGACTGTTTAGCCTGAAAGAAGCAAAACTGGTGGGTTTTAATTCACAGTGCCTACTGGAAATGATCTCTATTCTGTGCTGTCCTCTGAGCCAGGTTAGTACGTTGTCTTGGAGAGCGCTACTTGGCACAGGCTACAATTGTGTGTGAGAACAGGGACACAGTACTGAGAGCCTGTGGTCTAGTGCTGGAGCTTGCTCCCTGTCCCTGTTTTATTTATCATTGTTGCCTACTGAGTGCAGTTTCAGGCCAAGAAACTCTAATGATTATAGCAGCATAAGATTTTTGCTTCTCATTTCTATACTCAAAAGCTAAAAAGCCGCAAAGTAACTGGAGGATCTGGAGATCTTTTCCTTTGAAAGTCCTTTTACTAGTGAGCTCTGTAGGCTGGGAACAAGGCCTATGCCATCTTGCCATAGGTGCATTGTCACTACCATCAACGTTTTGGTGCAATCTCCTGGTTTCAGGAAGTCTGAGCAGCAAGGTAAGCCTTCTGAAGGTGAAGAGGTACAAACCAGTATTCTGAAGAGGCAGTGTCACCATCGCTTCATCCTAAACTTGAGTTTCTGGAAGAAGGTACTCATCTCCCTAAATTTCAAAAACTGTTGCCAGCCTCATTACCCCCTTTATATTAAAAAGCAACCTGCTCTAAAGTCCACTTGCATCCTGAGATGCAAGAGATCTGTTTTTTTAACAGCCACCATTGGCAGATGGTAGAGGGAGCAATTAGTGTAATGGCGCTATAGCCAAATGGAGTAGAAATGAGTTTTGAGGTGAAATAGTTAAAGGGAGGAAACAAGAAAGGTGGCCAAAGAAGGAGAAGAAGTGGTGAGATTATTTTATTGAATTATTAATTTTAATTTGAAAGATTTTGCTGAAATTCACACTCAGTAAAGAAGCTGGCACTGGATCTAGTACCACTTTTCTTGTTCTGGTTTCTAAAGATGCTCTAAAATTTTTCACCAATGCATGATGTTGCCCCACAACCTAAATAAATAACTGCAGCTTTCTCATTTCCTACTGGGGAAGAAAGCGATGCAGAAATTTTATTTACTAATTGCTGTTAAAATGATTAGAGGTATGTAGACATATAAAGTCAAAAATATTATCATTTCAGCATGCACTTCTATTCTAGAAAGCTGATTACTAAATGAAATTTAGTAGAATATCTCCTGGCACAATCTTGTCTGGAGTGTCAGTAGCTTTTATTTGGGTAGAATGTACCAAGAAGGCAATATTAACATATATGTACATATTGCTGAGTATGACTTTCACTAACTACTGCTTACAAGTGGGAAAACTAATCACCAAAGGACAGTTTATTAACCATAGTGAATTGATTTCAAAATATATTTAATAAAACATCTAAGATTACACTGCATTGGTTTAAAGCAAAATTTTCTGTGCTGGCTCATTGACAAAATGATACTGATATGTCTACCTAGGGCCAAGGTTTACTATACACTTTGGTTCTCATGCACTGACAACAGAAAGCTGTGGATGTATTCTTTCCTTCCTGAAATCCAAAATAAAGTAACTATAGGTTATCCCTGATCTCATTTCCATGACTGACTTTAATGGAATTGTATTCATGCAAATTGAATTCTCAAATCAGGCGACAGGCTTTAATGAGACAGTGATTTGAATCTTAGTATAGCTGTTATGGAGAAAATGTTTCATTTTGTTTTAGTTGAATTTCTTTCACATGTTTGTGAAGCACTGGGTCATGGGAAAATTTCCACTCCCCTCCCTAAAGAGGTTCAGCTTGTTAAGAAGGAAGCTGCATTTTACAGTGCCTATAAAATGTACTAAGTAAATTAAGTTTATAGGACAGTCATATGTTTTATTAGTGTTTCAATGAGATAATTTTCATCATTTCATTTTAAAAACTCAGAATTTATTTATTTTAAATATAAAATCATATAAAATATGGTCGCTTATTTCCAATTTGCCCCATTAGTCTGACAGCATCATATGCTAGTAACTCTCAAATTATTAGAAATAAAGACTGAAAATACAAGGCAAATTTAATGCTTGACTCTCACGTGGATGTAAGTTAGGTGTAACTCTAAAGAAATTAATGATTTTAAAAACCAGAAAACTATAAAAATCAAGCCCTGAGTCCTTATTAACCTTTACTGGTTCTTAATTTCTTAGCTGTCCTACCT
The DNA here is from genome assembly GCF_040807025.1 of Struthio camelus. Taxonomy (NCBI): domain Eukaryota; kingdom Metazoa; phylum Chordata; class Aves; order Struthioniformes; family Struthionidae; genus Struthio; species Struthio camelus. The sequence continues at coordinate 142,426,508 of NC_090943.1, read as the reverse complement.
AACATATTGAGGGAAAAGAAAGGAAGTGTGACTTGTGCACATGTCTGATAGAATGCAAAACTTTAATAACAGGCAAGTAACTTGATTCTCTTGCTAATGAAACATATTTTATAACAATTTTCCTGATGGAGGCTTACAAAGAGTCACTTGCTGGAGTAAAGAAAAAAAGGTAACAGGAAATGAACTTTGGCCACATAAGGTCCTTTCTCAAAACATCATAACTGTAGGAGTTATAGCTAGAAATCCAAGTAAGTGATAGAGAAGTATTTCTTATTAGCAAGCACTGACAGTGGGAAACAGTGGCTATTGTAACTCCTGCTGAATTTGCAAGGTCAATTATCGTGCAACTTTCTTCTACACTGTTTATCTGGCCAAACAGTACTTGAAGATCAATTTTCCATAAGACTTTTCCATAGACATTTTAGTTCAAAGATGTGCAAAATATTACTGTTTAATAAGCATTATAACATGGGTGTATTTCAAACCTAACTTCTGGAGAATCAACTTTTCCATAGGTGTGGTACATACCCAATTACAAATCTGTTTCTCAGATGGCACATTTTAAAGTTACTTAGAAAGGACTTGCTCAAAAATAAATGATTTAATCCTCTTTGGTGGGGGGAGGAAGGATAATAGCTGTAAACTGCACTTTGCCACTATAATGCAAAACCCCTGAAATAAGTGAAGATATTCTAGTAAATCCACAAGATCACCAGAAAAATGTATAAAGCATTATGAGAGGGATGGGCTTGAAAACTATTCAACTGGAGAACAGACTGAAGAAAATTTTTGCCAAAATTCCCCCATGCTTCAGTAAATTTTCCTTTGTTTCAAAAGACTTTCCTACAATCTCAGGGACATGCTTCTGAGCTTGCACACTGCAGGACATTTCTTCCTCCGCCGTCCTTAGAGAAGGACGGCGGAGGAAGAAGACAGGTTAAAACTTTTTAGGAAGACTGAGCAATCAGAAAGGCAGCTTGTACTATTCGAGGCTGGGGAGGGGGAAAGTCATGGTTCAGTTTTATCTATGTTAGGGAACTCTGGAAGGACATTTGTGTCCACCCTGCAGCTGCCTTCTTCTTACAAGATGGACTGATAACTGCAAGTGCTGCTTCACAGGGGATCCAAACATAACCGACAGGCTTCTCTAGCCCCTAAAACAAGCTGATTGGACTTCAAAGTCATCTGTACTTCTGCCACTCATTTGCTCTAATAAAAGATTAGAGCAAGAAATCGAAAAACTTTTAGTACTCCTTGATAGGACAGTGCTATTTTAAGACACATGTTTACTTTAAAGGGCTTTTCAAAATTATTAGAAATCAAATGGTAACCAAAACGGACCACCCTTCTGTATGTTGATCTCAGTAAGGCAGAAATTATACTGGAGATGCTAAAGCGCAAAACTTCTCAACCTGAAAGGTTCCGGGGCAGCATCATATCTGTCAGGGTGACACTGACACGGCCAGGCTATTACAGCCTGAGCTCCTGAATTAGATACTGTCTGAGCTACTCTCTAAGGCAATGAAAAATTTTATAGTTTATATACAGGAAAAACTCGACTGTTCGATGACCAATAGATGAAAGAAAGCAACCGGCTTTTCATCCTTGAGACACACAGAACTGGGAAAACGAACGAAGTTGGAGAAAAACTATACATTAATTCAGAAGACTGCATCATCATATTTTCGATATTTCAAATTCTAATCTGGCCTATCTAGTCAAATCATTTCCTTCCTCATCTCCTCTAATATCTTTCCCTTTGAGACTGTATCTGTTCAGAACAAAGAAGTAGAAATTAAAAAGAATGAGAAGCAAATGGAAAAGAAAGTGAATAATGTTACATCAGCAGTGGCCGGACTCATCATCTGTATAGGTCAAAGGAGGCAGGACCAAATATGGAGAATTATTATCACATTGAGTTCAATTAAATATTAAGATCTAAGAAAGATCAGAATATACGTGGAAGTCTGAAGTCTTTGCTGCATAACTATACCTATATTTGTTAATCAAGTGATAATTAGATTACGGATCAGAATTTCACTGAAACTAAGAACATAACAATGCTCAACATCCTCCCAGATATTTATCAAAGATTATAAGTAGTGATGCTAACAAGAAAGGAAAGGCTTGTGTACTCTAAAGCTTATCTTTTTATTCCAGTATAATAAAAGACAGTGTCTTTCCTTATAAAATGTGCCTTGCTTATATTCTTAGACCATCAAGATTATAGCAAAACTATCACCACAGCAAATACTGTTATAACCTAAATTTAATTTTAGCCTTCAGAATTGGAGTTTCACTCCAAGGCAACGCAGTGAGAGTATGTACATTGATTCAGACTATTCTTCCTTTACCTGAAGAAAAAATCATGTATCCAAACAAGTCATTTTAAGCTTCATCACTGATCAGTAGGACCAGACTCAAGTATCTATTCTATTTTTGTATTCTAAAGGTTATTTGTAGTGAAGTATAACGTTAAAAATAGAGATACTTTTCCTCATTTGATATGCTTTTTCATTTTTATTTTAAAAATCACAATAAAACTAAAACTGGTAGCTTTGAAAATCTGTGCCAAATGAAAAGAGGGATTTTCTGGAGTTATAGGTGATTAAAATGCTACAGTAAAACTCCCTGATAGCCGTGACAGCCTGGCATGCCAAAGCAACTCAGTGAAGCTGCTTTGGCCCAGCACGTCCTTGGGGGAGAGTTATGTTTACGAAAGCAGCTCCTTTTCCTGAGTTCTCAACTCTCAACTTTTTGCCCCAGTGCTAGTAGGGGTGCCAACAACTGCTGCCATGCGTTTGTAGCAGCGCTGAATATTACAGGGATGAGAAATACAGGACTAACTGTATTAAGAAAATAGCTTCTGTTCTCATTTTCTTCAAAATTATCTTTGAGTATTGAGTAGCTCTCCAAGGCATAATCCTTTCCACCCCACTCTCCCCCCAAAAAGGATGAAAAAGAAGAAAAAAAATGCTTTACAATAAAAATTTCCTTGTACAAATCTCTTCAGTCTCCTGAATTAGCCAACTGTAGTCAGTCTCTTTTCCTTTTTCAGTCTCAATCACACACTTTTCCTCTGCTAACAGAGTTACCACAGTGCTCTGGCTCGGAGAAAATATCCCATTCATTTTAGGAAAATTCTTCTTAGGAGAACAGTTGCAAATTCAAGACCTAAATTTGATCCCTCACTCTTCAGCCTGGAGTATCCTAAGTATGTATTCATAACAGCATGTGAGCACAGGGAATGTTTTGCTACAGAGACTATAGCAAATCACAAAATGATGTGCCTGGAACACGGCTTCAAGAAGTGGTTTTTGTCTGAAGATTACGAATATTGCCAATGCAGAGTTGGAGAAAAAGAAAAAAGAAGGAAATATTTTCTAACGAAACAATCATACAGTCTTTTGAGAAGGGTAATGGATGGTAATTCAGTGGCTTGGACCAAACTGGTATCATAAAATCTTTATTCTCTTTCTGCTTATATCCTAAATTAGTTCCTTCTGCAGCACAAACAGCAGCCCTCATTGTATGCCGTCAGATGTCAGTTATATTATGTTGGTACTGTGACAGATGTTTACCGATTTGTCCTCAGGAAGGATTTGGTTTCCTGACCTATCTTCTCAGACAGATATAGTCAAAAGACATGATAATTATGGCAGCTCAGAGGTTTTGGTTTTATTCCTAACTTTGTCCCCTCATGCTTCAGGTAGCTCTTTATTTCAAAAAAAGAAATATTTACATCCATACTGTCATACACCAGCAAAATAAAGAACTGAAGTTTAGAAAATGAAACCAGGATCTTGGCAGAAGAGAGTAGGTGTCAAGGTAAAAGGCTGGAGAAGCAACAAGCTGGGCTATCACATCTGAATCTGTGTATTTTAAAAGGCTGTGTTTGGAGAAGATAATGACTGGATTTGAGGATGCTGCTTACAGTAAAATAATGTAAAATATTTAATACCTCAAATGCAACTTTAGAATCTTCTAATATAGTGCTTCTATAGTGCTTCTTGCAAGAAGTTTCTCGTAAGGAGTTTTCTGTGGGAAATGCTTGATTGAGTCAATCAAAATACAGGATAACCATTACACATTTTATAATTTTGTACATGACAGTGAGGATTTCATTCTGGTAGGTCATTTGATTCTCTGCAGGTGGCTCTGTTGGTTTCTGGAATAGTATACTGTGAATTACATGTTACACAAATGAAAGACAGTAATAATTCTGGATAGCACTGTATTTGATTCTACAGATATCTTTAGGCCTAATGCAAAGATTCCTTTGAATAATTTATCCAGCTAAGTGTCTGTGGTCCCAAACTCCTAATTTAAAAATGTTGATAAATGAAGTATCTCTTTAGCTAATAAATGAAGTATCTCTTTAGTTATCCTTTGTCAGCAACATTCATTTTAATGGAAAGTGAGTTTACAGGGTTACATGATTGAACTACTGAGCCAAGTCAGTGTTGGCAAATGATGGGCTAAATTATTGATGTTACACACTAATGAATTCTGATGAGAAATAAAATACAGACATTACATTTCAAGTGGTTCATAATTATTTTTGTACTTTAAAAGCAATTTTATTTTTTTCCAAATCATACTGATTCTGTAAAACAAAAACATAGTTAGTGATTATAACTAAAATTATTGAGTTTGAGGCAAAAATGTTCCTGTAAGTTTTCTTATATAAGTATAATGTTATTCACACTAGGATTCTGATTTCTTTATATTCTTCTGGGAAAGGATAATTAAATTAAACATTGAAATTTTTAAACTGCTGTCTTTAAATAAGATAATCTACTTTGCAACCATGGTTAAGAGTTTAGTAGATGAGCTTATAATCTATGATATATCAGCCTGTTTACCAGCAATGCTCTGAACTACCATAATTAATTCAGGTAACGACAAAAACAGAAGAGCTGCCAAAAAGGAGCTTTCAACATGTAAACAGTTCATCATTAAACCTGTGTTATGATATATGTTTAAAATGGGTAGAAGGAGGTTATTCAACTTCAGATAGCCCAAAGTGATGTTGCAAGGTTGAATCATTAATTTAAAACGTCATTTCTCTGATTCCTTACTCACTGTACTGGATAAAGAAATTTAATTTCATATTTTTTACGTACAAATCCATTGCTAAGCATTTGCTAATTTGGCAACATTATAACGTCATAAATTCTATCCTTAATCTTGTCTTCCTAAAAAACGGACTTCTAACTTTTCTTAATTACAAGCTGAAGGCTTCTGTCAATTGCTGGGAAAGCAAATCTAGAAAGTGTCATTTCCTTTTCTTTTCGATGCATAATAGCTGAAAAAACATCTTTCTTGTTGCCTCATAGCTGCATTCTCTTGTCATTCAAAACTCCCATTGGCTTCTTGACTAGGTAAGTACGTGCAAAACCTCTCTAGCTTTGCTCACAAAAGAAATCTTTTGATCGAAATGATCTTTGAGAGGTTTGTCATTTTGGGCCATATTCTCACGAAACTCATGAACTATAGTATCATCAAAATAAACCTTGATGTTACTTATAATATGTTCTTAAACTTGAACCCAGTACCCAAATATGTATAACCATTTTAGCATGAAAGCCTCAGAAGCACAGCATTTTATATGAACTTGAACTATTTAGAAGGTTGTTTGGTCTATGGCAATACAGGTATCTATCAGTTCAGCTGGTGGAAGCAAACAGTACATTCAAACTATGTTTTCTCTTCTTTAGCCAATACTGCTTAAGAAAACTGTCTCTGCATAGTTTTTCCTATATTGTCGCAGATACTGATAACACATACATAAAAACAAAGACAGCTAAGCTCTGCATGAAGCAAGGATTCCTATAAGTTCTGCTAACTATAGGAAGAATCTGAATTAATTATTAACGGCTTTTAATCCACTCCTGTTTGAACCACTTCAGTTACTTTTGCTGTAGTCTAAAAGGAAAGTCCCCAGAATTGTAGGTAGGGCTGGAACAATTGCATACTATGAAAGTTGCCAAGCAATTCTTTTTATAAGATCCATTATAAAATTTTTTACAACTTACCTGAAGTTTAAACATTGGGTTAAAATGCACGATTTTGGGGGAAAATTTCTACAAAATTTTTTCAGCTAATTCCAAGGATAAGGATAGGGAAAAAATATATTTTCGGTGTTGAAATACTTAGATGACCTCTACTTTCCCCAGTGGCTAGCATCCCCATATACTGGAGCTGGGCATTGGCTGCTGAAGGACTTCCACGACAGGCATGGGTTATACACTGTCCCCAATGAAATTTGCCAAAATTTGCCTAAGTAATAATAAAAACACGGTTTCACTGTGTTTGGGAGATGTCAGCTTGAGTTTACTATCTCTGAAAATTAGATTTTTGCAAACTTGAGCCCCACAATAAGGAAGGTTTCTCCAGCGGTAGCATCTCAGGACAGTTGTGGCTTGGGTTGGGTCTAGAGATCTTAGAGTAGAGGTGTCAGGCCTGTGCGGTAATTCATCTGGTAGAGGAATTCTGGAGGCAGAGGAAATTGCTTGATATGAACGCAACAGAATAAGAGCCAAAACTGAGCAAAAATTACAGTCAGAGAAGAAGGCTTTTGAGGAGATAAACCTGCACTGCAGGGAAGGAAAAAGGTAAGGGCAGAAACTGGAATCGGCAGGTGTAAAGGCCTTGGAGCTGGGAGAAAGCTACAACTGGTTGAAAAAAATGATGAAGGCGGGGTTTTGAGAAAGTAATAATGGAATGAGGGAAAATGAAAACCAATAGGTAGTGTCAGAGTGGAAAAGTGGAAGAGGAGCTTGAAGGGAGAGCAGAAGTGGCTGGGCCTGTAGCTTGAGAATGAGTCAAATGTAAGAAAGAGATCTCACATTGATCTGGAGAGAGAAGCAGCACTGAAATTGGATTGGGAAAAGCAGAAGCAATGAACTAGAAGGTCCTACATTAGATAAAGAGGGTGAGGAAGAGAGTAAGATGCAGATGATAACCAACTACTGCTTTTCCTTTTTTGCATTACCTAAAGTGGCAGATAAGTATATGGGCACTAATTCTGTTCATAACCATGGCAAGTGTTAATATGATTTTTTATAATTTTGAAGCTTTTTAAAGGGAAAGAAATCAATCAGAGGCATAAAAAAGATAATACAATTATTAGGATTGCAGAAAAAAACCCTCAAAGTTCAGAGACAATAAATTAGTTACTTGTGTAATATTAGCTTGACATATTTTATGCAGACATTTCAACATTAATTTTATTTATTTAGTTAAAAAAAGTAAAATTTATCCTATTTATCCTCCTATCTGGAAAGGAGATCAAACACGACAGTCTCAAGAGCCTTAATATTATTTGAAAAACTTAGAATTCATGATCTAGTGTTTTAGCAAATTTTTCTTCTGTCATTTTTATAAACTAAACCACCAAATCACTCTGTCAGGGTGTACAGAGTACATCTGAGATGTAAAGACTGCTGTAACAGCGATATGGCTCAGTGGATCAATTTTTAAGAAGTTGGAGGGTAACACAATTTTTCTCCTCTTATCTGTAGGATCTACTAGTTTGAGTTCCCATGCCAACACTAAATGTAGTAAAGCTATTTAGGTTTGCCAGTTCCTCAGACCTGACTGCAGTTTTGTGTATTTGGCCTGTGAATGTAAACTATCAGATAAATTTTAAGAGAGTTTCAGATGTAATAAAAAGTGAATTCATGGACTATGTTTCTGGATTCCAATTCACTTTGACGAGAGAATAATTTTTCCTCAATGATAAATGAAGATTGCCTGGTTATCACATCATCACTTACAGTCAGATATCACATTATCTTGCAGGGAACTTCTAATTCTGTAATCTTGTGTTTTGTTATTAGAAAACTGTTATCTACACCCTTCTGTTACTCAGCATATTTCAAAATATTAAGGCATTTATGTGTGTGGATACTAGAAAGTGTAAGAAAGTAGACAATTAGCTAGTCTGGTAACACAGAAATGATGATGAATACCAGTTCAAGTGGTGGTGAATACCGAAGAAATGTAATTCTTGGGGATTCTGCTTTTAAAATAAAATTAAAAATAAATCTGCTAGATTAGATGACATCCTTCCTTCTTCTGTTAGGTCATAATTTTACTACTCAAAATATTGATACATATTTCTGCACAAAACTTATATATTGAAAATGTATACCTGCAAACAAACTAAATAGCTTATCACCACAATAACCCTGCTCAGGTTAATCTTAAAAGCATGTGGCTAATGTGTTTGTTTGCAGAGACCACCTTCTAGCCTTTATCCTTACAGGCAACTAGCAGGACCGTCCTGCAGGTAACGATTCCAGTTTAGTTAGCAGAAATGCTTGCCCTGTTTTTCTTTATCTTCACAGCATACACGGGAGGCTGCCACTTTTCTGTGACTCATATCACCTTTACTTTATATACTGAAATTTTTAAGTAAAGTCATAGAAGCTCTTGCCAGTTAGGACCACTTACAGGCATTCCTATGCATGTCAGGAAATGTTAATGCTATGTCAGTGCTTTTTTGTGAAAGCGCAAAAAGCATGAGGCAGGCACAAGTGGCATAAAAAACTAAATGCAATTGAGTTGCACTGAATTATATGTACATTTCACTTCAAAAATGTTAATGGAAGCGATGGCACAATCAAGACATCAGAATTTTGCCATATGATAACAGAAATGACAGACCAAAAAAATGGGCAAAGAAAGCAAGCAGGTTCTAATTCTTTTCTTGAATTTTTGAATTTTGAATTGCGCTTTTTTTGAAGTTGCTCTCCACCCTGTCACCGGAAGGGTCCCTCTCATCATGCAACAACAAAATGAACGGTCATGAACATTTTGCATATCTATGCCATGGGCGGCTGCGTTTGCCACCTACATCACCTAGATGAGAAGTAAATTCAAAGATACTGGTGAAAGCTGGTCAGGGTCATCAAGTGAATCTACAAAAAATCGACATAAAAATAATATCTTGTTTGATTTAAAGATCTGAATAAATTACGAGATCATATTTTGAAGAATTCCAAGTATTATGATCCAAAATTCACAAGTATTTGAGAAGAAAGCCATAGATTTTAGAAATAGTATACTATAGGCTGATTTCCATGTTTACTTAGAATCCTATTAATCAAGTAACAAACTCTTCAACACAGAAACATCAATGCCATGAACAGAAGCAAAAGTAGCTATTTTGTTGGTCTCAGTTCCCTTTTAACTGTATCTAAGAAATATTTTACAAATAAACAATAAAATCATTGGCATGCAGCAAAATTTAATTTCAATGTTTTACATGTTTAGTATGAATAAATATGAGAAAATTTAAAAAGTTTTGAATTAAAAGGTGTGTAGCCATGTCCCCTCAAGAAAGGTTATCTGTCATTCAGCCCCATGTGTCTCCAAGAAAAGGCAGAAGCAGCAAGACTACTAAAGTGAAATCAGCAGGCAAAAAATATACAACTGAGTGTAATCAACATAAATGGTGATAACTCAATCCATAACAGAGAAAAATAAAAGAGAAGGTATACAGATTTTGAAAAGTATCAACCCTGAGGGACACCATAACACACCTGTGTTAATAAGTTAGAGAACAAAAGATGTACTTAAATTGACTATGATCTGACAGAGGAGAAGCAAATCAAGAATGAGTGTTTTCCACAAAGCAAAGGGACAAGCCCTGCTTGTAATACCTATGATTACAGTCGGTCCTGGCCTTAGTGGAACTGCATTGGTTCTTTTGTATGAAGAGGTGAAACAGGCTGCCATGAAAACCAAAAACTTTTTGTCTATTCGATAAAACATTTCCTTAAAGCCAGATATAATAGCCACAAAGACTCCCTCAGAAGAAAAGAATATTCCTTTCTTTAGTGACCTCTGAAAAATTGTCCAAATAAAAAAAAAGGCAAAATAACTTAATCTCTCTTCTAGTGTGAACTGGAATACCTCAATACAGTGGAACTACCCTGAGCTACAACAGCTTATAACTTAGCTCAGAAGTTTTTAAAGATTTCAGAATAATCAACCAAAATGAGTAAAAAATGTGAAAAACATATAAACATATAAACAATTAAAGCATTCTGAAGTGAAGGGGACAGAGTCTATGGGTTGATTCGTCTTTTGCTTGTGTCATATGTAACCATTTCCACCTACGCAAAATGGATAAAGCTACTACCAACTAAGAAGTTTCCAAACTCTGAACTCTGATATTCAATTTAATAACTGCCCTGATGTGAATGGCTTCTGAAGGTGCAAGTCTAGTACAAACTAGGCCAATAACTTTGTATTTTTTTAAAAAACGTAGCTTTGTGGTGCCATCATCAGAAAACATACTTATTAAATGGTTTAAAGTTACAAAGAGGATAGAAATGATACTCCTCTTTTGTTAGCACTCTGGCCCCAAAAATAATTTTTGCAGAGTAAGTCAAATAAATCATTTAAAAGGATGGACTAAACTGAAGACTGTAGGTCTGAACTACCGTCGTAGTCCAAAATAATACAATTCCCATTGTATATCATTTCTGCAATTAGATAGCAAATTGAACTTACTCATGAGCGAAGTTATTGAAATTCCAAAATACTGGAAAAACAAAAGTCCTTGACATGACAAATACCGTATCTGTACAATTCTGGGGAAAAGATCATATTTTTTTCTCAATTTTTTTAATTAAAGAGATGACATTTATTATTTTCTACTAGATTACATTTTTTTAGTAATTATAGGATATTTGAAGACCAAAGTTCTCCAACAAACTACAGACCGTAGATAGCACGAACTGATGGTGAAACGTTTCCCACATTGCTCTGTAACAGTTCTTCAAGCCCTGACCAGAAGAAATCTCCACGCAGCTTTTATTTGAAGAGAAGCTGTCATTGGCTTCATCAATAGTCTTTGTTCCTTTCCTATTACATAGGATGTCCTTCAACTATTAAGATAATTAAGTCTGCATGAAGAATCAGAATAATCTATGACAGAAAATACAGAACCCTCTTTGACTACCACGGCTAAAAACAAAATCTCCTTTCAGAGCCATTAAGCATGTATGCAAACTTTCTAGAATGAAAGAAAAGTAGTGCTTATGTTCCTCGGCAATTCTACTCTGTCAAATTCTGCCACTCGTTGCACTCAGACAGTAGAAAATGAATTATTAGAATTTGAAACAGGTTAGAAAAAAGCATAAGAAGATTGCCCAGTAAATTGTTCCTGCACTTTGTTCCACAAAAAATAAAATAAACGAAGAGCCAAAATTGAAAGTGTAAGTCACTTCAGCCATTGATTTCTGCTCTAGCAGTGGACTTCATTGCAAATGTGCACCCAAACATATTTATTCTTTGTTATTGCTTTTGAATATTTTTCTATACTTTTTAAAAATATCACTATTGAAATGCTCATTTTTCAGATTGTCTTCTCCATAAAGTATATTCACTAAGCATATGGTCACTGGCTAATCAGATGATGATTCCTATTTCCAAGGCAAATATTAAATGCTGAAAAAACAAAATGGCTACAAGAGTAATACAAAAATCAGGGATCGTGTATTTAAAAGTTTGGATGGCTGAAATAAAAAAAAAAATTCAATATAAATTGTCATTTTGTTTTAAAAAGTACCTATAAATGCCACCAGGTACTAAATGCTTAAACTAACAACCCTTAGCCAAAAAAGGAGAAGTTAGCATTTATACTTGACCTAAAGGTTGACTCCCATAATTCTGCTTTCACGGGTTCCTCTTATGTCGCTGATGCTTTGGATATTGCTAACACATATTCTTCTCTATTCAGTCACATAATCGTTCGTGAGAGCTCAGTAAGCACGTAGCCAGCTTCATCATCTTCTGCATCACTCCAAAAAGTACTAGTTGTTCTTAGTTCTCAGAATACAAAGCAAAACAGAGGTGCATCCAGAAGACTGTGTTCTAGTTATTATCTAGTTGGTAAAGTGTACCATGGCAGGGCAGCTGGTTAGCGTGAAGTAGACCACAAAGCTGTACAGCCAGTGCTAAAGCTGGACAGAGAACCAAAGAGGCAGAGGGGTGACTCTTTGCCTTTGCTACACTAAGCGTAATCAGGGCAAAGCAGAAAATCTGGCCCTAAGTCATTTAATATAGTGATAGCAGGCAGCATCTGGAAAGACAGAAGAACCCTTATGGCCTGGCTGCTGATTCCAGGAGGCAGCAACATCCCAGAGCGGACACAGGTGAGCTGAGCGCCCCAAGGGATAAGCTGCCTGTGTTTCACTAAGCCTCAGCATTCCTGTTCAGTTTAGTACAATTACTAAAGCAAGATTTACTAAGGAAATCTCCATGCTTGCAAGTGCATGAAGGCTTGGGAGAGGTCAGACACAGGCCAAGCTGAATGACTCTTTCATTTTTCATCTACTTGTCACCCCTTTTTCTAGCTGTTAGCTTTATAGACAGTCAAGTTCGAAATAACTATCATGTTCTGGATTGTAATATATTTAGACTTCCCAAACCCTCTAAGCTGCATGTGCTCAGACTTGCTTAGCCTAAGCATATGCTTTAGTAATGTGTGACTGGAAGGTAAGCCTGGAATTAGAAGCAAGCTCAGATCCATGCTTAACTGGAAGGGCAGATGACCAATGGCACTGGTGCCAAGTTTGGCACTGACAGAAATTTAGGCTAGTACTACGTATAATTCTTTCTAAAATAAATTTGAGATCAGACACTAAGAAAGTTTGCCGTCTTTGCAATGCTCTACTCTTGGAACTCTACTTTTGGAACTCTTATACAGATTTAAGTATTATTTTTTTCAAGCTACAATTAACTAAGGTCTTGTTTCTAACTTAGGTCCCTCCTAAGGTTTTGCTTCTCTTTTTTTGTTTGTTAAATTTCACTATTAAAAGGTAATTCCACCAATATGTGTTACCGCAAGCATGCTCTTCACAACTTGCTTTGGCTACTGTTTGTTATCTTCCCTTTACATGCCACATTTCTTCCTCCTCTCTGAACAGGTTGAGCACAAACTCTTACAAGCACTGAGCCCTATCTGCACCATACTTCTGTGTGACTGGAATGCAAATCTAGACCTTTAAAGTAGGCTTAGACCCAGGCTTAACAGACAGTGTAGGCTAGTAATGGTGAACCACTGGTCAAAATCTGTCCTCCACTCTGAGGCAGCTCTTGTTTTTCATGTCATAATTTACCAAAAACTCGTTATGTATAACTGAAGAGTGTTTCTAGTTAAAATGTACCTGGTAAAAAGTTAAAAAAAACTACCATTCTACATTAGCTACTTTTAAATCTCTCTTTGGATCTCACCCCGGTCATGGCTTCTATAAAATGTTAGAAAACAGTTAGGCAGTCAATGTACTGTATCTACTGCTTCTCCTAATTCACTCTTCCTTTGTGATTCACCTTCTTTTGTTTGCTCTAGTCAATGAAGTTGCTGGAATGCCAGTTCTTATGAGCAGAGATCACCTTTTTGCTGCATGCTTACACATGCTCAGTGCAATAGGCTCTCATTCTCAAAACATTTAGTGTTATACTGACATTAATAACAGCAACAAACTAAGTGTATGTCATGCTGAGAGAAAAGGAAGAAAGAGAAAGGTCATGGCCATCGGGAGAAGTGCCTGAGGTCTAGAAGAAAGGAAACCTCATTCTAGTCTTCAAAAAGGGCAAGTAAGAGGATCCACAAAACTACAGGCTGGTCAGCCTCATCTCCATCCCTGGGAAGGTGATGGAGAAACTAATCCTGGATACCACTTTCAGGCACACGTAGGACAAGAAGGCAATCAGGAGTAGTCAGCATGGATTCAAACAGGATACATCATAGTTAAAAAATCTGACAGCCTTCTACAAAGGAATCGTCTCGTTAGATAAGGGGACAGTAGTGGATGTTGTCTGTCACAGAATCACAGAACAATTGAGTTTGGAAGGGACCTCTGGAGATCATCTAGTCCAACCCCCCCTGCTCAAGGTCACCTAGAATATGTTGCCCAAGACCCTATCCGGATGGCTTTTAATATCTCCAAAGTTGGAGACTCCACAACCTCCTTGGGCAACCTGTTCCAGTGCTCTGTCACCCTCACTGTAAAGAAGCTTCTCCTTATTTTCAGATGAAACTTCCTGTGTTTCAGTTTGTGTCTGTTGCCTCTTGCCCTGTCACTGGGCATCACTGAAGGCTTGACTATCCTTGACTTCAGTAAGGCTCCTGACACTGTCCCATAACATCCTCATAGGCAAGCTGATGAAGCATGGGCTCGATGAGCAGACAGGAAGGGGGACTGAAAACGAGCAAAACTTCCCAGCTCAGAGAATTGTTATCAGCGGCATGAAATCTAGTTGGAGGCCTGTAGCTAGTGGCATCCCCCAGGGATCAATACTGGGTCCAATACTGTTCAACTTATTCATCAGTGACTTGGATGAAGGGACAGAGTGTACCCTGAGCAAGTTTGCTGATGATACCAAACTGGGAGGAGTGGCTGACACGTCAGAAGACTGTGCTGCCATTCAGAGGGGCCTCGACAGGCTCGAGAGCTGGGCGGAAAGGAACCTCAGGAAGTTCAACAAAGGCAAGTGCAGGGTCCTGCACCTGGGGAGGAATAACCCCAGGCACCAGGACAGATTGGGGGGCTGACCTGCTGGAAAGCAGCTCTGCCGAGAAGGACCTGGGAGTCCTGGTGGACAACAAGTTAAGCATGAGGCAGCAGTGTGCCCTTGTGGCCAAGAAGGCCAATGGTCTCCTGGGGTGCCTTAGGCAGAGTGTTGCCAGCAGGTGGAGGGAGGTGATCCTGCCCCTCTACTCAGCCCTGGAGAGGCCTCACCTGGAGTACTGTGTCCAGTTCTGGGCTCCCCAACACAAGAGAGACATGGAGCTCCTGGAGTGAGTCCAGTGAAGGGCTACCAAGATGATGAGGGGACTGGAGCATCTCTCATGTGAGGAAAGGCCGAGAGAGCTGGGACTGTTCAGCCTGGAGAAGAGCAGACTGAGGGGGGATCTTATCCATGGGTATAAGGATCTGAAGGGAAGGTGTCAAGAGGATGGGGCCAGACTCTTTTCAGTGGTGCCCAGAGATAGGACAAGAAGCAATGGGCAGAAACTGAAACATAGGAAGTTCCACCTGCACATAAAGAAAAGCTTTACTGTGAAGGTGACTGAGCATTGGAACAAGAGAGGTTGTGGAGTCTCCATCCTTGGAGATATTCAAAAGCCATCTGGACAAGGTCCTGGGCAATGTGCTCTAGGTGACCTTGGCTGAGCATGGGGGTTGGACTACATGTTCTGAAGAGGTGCCTTCCAACCTCAACCATTCTGCGAGTCTGTAAAATAGCTGCCATATTTTATTTTGGAGGTGCTTACCACTATGCTGAATGTCATCAGTATAAGAACTTTATTGACAGAAAGACAGATTGATCTAACAATAACAGAGACAAAATGAAGACACCTGTCTACATATATATATAAAACCATTGCCAAAATCTCTAAAACATAAGAATATTATATTGTTAAAAGAAAATACTTTTTTTATATACCTCTGTAATTCCTCTTAGCTGAAATAGATTCCATTTTATGTTTTTCTTGTTTACTATTTGAATAGCAAGTGATTTTCACTCAAACAGCACAAAAACATAGAAAGAATGTTAGAATAACAGAACTCTTCTCAGAAAAGGATGACATGGATAATGAAAGCATGAATAAAGAATGTTTTTAAGATTTTGAATAAAATGTTGTCTCAGGCAGGTCTGAGCTGTTTAGATTTGAACACCCTCAAACGTTCCAGGGGCTTATACCTCAAAGCTTAATTTAGGCCTAGCTATTCAGGATGACAAGATTTACAGATACAGCTTATTCCTGCTGTGAATAATATACATGGAATATTTTTTGCCAAGACAAAGGATTTCTGAAAAGCTCATTCATTACAATATGGAGTACTTACTGAAATAAGAGTTCTATCATAGGTTACATTCATAGTATAGCCATTAAAATGCTATATAACATTAGAAAAACTTAAAGATTCATGTAGGAGGAAACCAACTGCCACCTGTGGCTTTTAGGATACTGTTATTACTATTCATGAGCTCTAGGTTGCATATTGATCACTCCTTTTTTTCACTTACTGTAAGTTGAACAAAGACGAGATCAGAATTCATCACAGTTACCCCACTGTAAAAATCAAGAAGGAGTTTTTCCAGTTTTTCAAATTCTGAATGTGAAATTCAAATGAAAAGACTGTAATTCCCTGTTTACCTGTCTTCATTAATATACAATTTAGCCTAATATTTAACAAATATAACACTGAAAAAGATTCCCTAAAATTAAGAGAGTATTTCCAATCGTTAATAGATGGGAAAATCTTCTTATGTTTTTATTTTAATTAATTTTTCTTCACTTTTTGCTTTTAATATGATTTTACAAGGTTTTTCTATATCTCTGATAGCAGTAGAACATATGTGGAAAGCTGGAGTTTTAAAATAAAAATCCTCTCTATCTCTTAGTGAGAGTCTGAAAACAGAACATCAGGCTGATGCAGTTCAATGGAATTCTAAAAGTTATATTCAAGTTAGCTTTTACTTTTATGCATCAGCTATTAACTGTAAAGGGTAATTATGTAATATTAAAATTTAATAAAATTGTCTCCACTATTATACAACAAAGCCTGGCTGTTAAAAATTACGGATCAAGGTTTGCATGAATATGCTCCACTAAAGCTGTATTAGCTACATAACTTTTTTTTGCAAGGAATAAGTCTGAAGAAATTTTTCACTTAAGTCTTCTAAAAACCCTTCACAAATGCCATCTGGTTATGGCCATTAACTATGGGAAGAGATTGAAAGGAGTGGCTCTACAGAAATATTAATAACATACCATTACACGAGACAAAAAGCAAGAACATTCGAACAGCGTTATGTAGTCGTTATTTTTCCCAGTAAACATAAACACTTACCTAGAGAACAACTCATAAAACGCAAAACAATACAAATTTAGAAACCTTTGTTAGATCTCACAACCCCCGACATGCTTTTTTACAAATAAGGGAAAGTTACCACATAACTGAGTTACGGAGGTCTGACACTTCCAAACAATAGTCTCATGCTAAAGAAATTAAATATGAACACAGTGAAAATGACAATATTGTTTACCACGGAAATAATATTTGCACAAAACAGGACACAATAACATTTTCTGAAAAAGCTGAACAGCGATACTAATGCCTGTTATGTTTCAAATGTGTATATCCAATGTATTTATAATAATCTTTTTAAAGGTTTGTGAGAAATAAATCTAATCTTCCCCCTTCCCCCTCCCTCCCTTTTTTTTTTAAACTCTGCATGGTATATGTGCTAACTTACTGAATTCATCCTTCATGCAATTCCAGTTTATTAAAGAGGTTAAAAATTTATAAAACTCTGATGGGATATGGTTTTAATGCTTCATCACACTACCCATCATTTGCTTTTCAATCTAGATCAGAATGATCTTTCCCACTTCCCTGCAATCACCTACCTGCACAGCTAATATTTTCTGAGCGTTCTCATGAGAGGCTGCCTGGAACTTCGCCAGCCCAGCCTGGCTGTGGAGGCCTCGCTGTCGGAAGTACTCCGCCAGCGCCCTGCGCATCCTGCTCTGCAGCGCCGAGAGCTGGGGGGGGGGGAGGGGGGCACAAGAGGAAAAAATAAATAAATAAAGGGAGGGGGGAGGAAAAGGAAAAGAAAAACCCCAAGTCAGAGCTGGAGAGGAAATTAATGGCAGTGTTCAAGAAGAATGATGGAGCGAGATATAGAAAGCAGTCAATAGCCCATTCTGCGCTGCACGGACCTGACAGGAATTTCACAGTCTCTTGATTTTTCAGCCCGCTCATGTGCATTCATCAGAAACCAGTCACATCTGGCTGCCAGGATGGGGGGTTAATTTTCTCTAAATGCCTCAGCAGTTTTGTTCTAGCTGAGGCAAACTCTGTGACTGCAAAGCTGATGAGTAAAATATTTCTACTTCACCCAGTTTAACTCAAAAGCGATAGCCTCGGGACATATTGAACCTTTCTTAAAAAAATAATCTTTTGAAGCTTTTTGAATGGCACATCAGGTCAGGCCAAAGTTTAAAATGCAAGTTTAAGACTTTGATGGACACAAGGGCTTTTTTTTCTCTCCGTAAAGCTTATCATAGCTTGGCAACGTGTGCTCTAGAGCATGACAAAACTAAAGAGAATTAACTTAGCCATCAACTGCTCAGGGAGAACAATAACAGGAAAGAAATTTCCAGATAGAACTTCCTATTAATCTACCTACCTATAACCATGTGACACAAAAGCATCAAGAGCACTAAATTACACCGAATGCAGCAGTTGAAAGTGACAGTACTTTAAAGAAGGATTTTATACAGATGCATATAAAAGATAACGCTTACCATAGGAAATGTATTCATTACAAAGAATCCTAATTGAAATTACGCCAGTTAGAAATGTTGACATGACAAGGTTTTGCCATTTATGAATAGCACAGAATTATTGTTACAGCCTACAGTTAAGACTTGTAACAGTTTTTCGTTAATCCACCACTGTTTACAACTCATAAACATGGTGTGGCAGGTCTCAGGCTAGAAGAAAAATGTTTCAATAAGATCTGAAAATCTACCCATACAAAATGTTGAAAAGGACTACGTGTTTTCGTAAATTCTGCAAACACTCTTTCCTACTCTAGACTAGCTGTAATTTAGAAAATGGAAATTTAAACTACCTAAATTATTGCGTAGTGAAAATACATGGTTTTGTGTTTCAGCAAGTTAATTATTTCTATAAATTTCACAGCTATTGTTAGCATGAGGCCTTCAAGAGTATGCCTGTCAAACAGATTAACACAATAGGTTGTACCATTCCTTTGGAAATATAACTTTTCATTCAGGTCAATGCCACAGGTCAATAATTGGATCGGTTATAAAGAAGCTTTTACATGATAAGATATGACTGCTCTTTAGGAGAAAACGCAGTGTACCAGGTGAAAAATACACTTTTCAAAAGAATGTAGATTGTAGTAACATCAAGTGAGCTATTACAGCCTAGAGAGTAATTAATGCATATTTTCAAAATTAATGACCTGATTTTCAGAGATACTGAGTTTTCCTAAGTCCCATTAGATTCTATGGAAGCTGCGAGTACTCTGCATCTTTGTAAACGAGGCTGTAAAATATTAAAACTGATCTTTGTACATAATTTTGAGTCATGTCCGTGTATAATAAAAATAATATGGGGGAAGTTAGGTGAACTTGCTGGAAAAATATAAAAATATCAGTCTAAATCGCAGCCAAAACCTGAAAACCATATATGAACGTTTCCCAACTTGAAGAAGCTTTTCTAAGTACCACTGCTGTTTTTCTCCTATTTTAAGAAATCATTTTTTCCAGAAATCCATCTCCAAATATCTGTGGGTTTGCTGTTAATTCAATTATTTACAAATCTCCTGTTATTCATACCATTCTGGAGTCTGCAAGAGAATGCAGGTGAGAGAGGAGCAACATAACAACCTATGACATTTTAATAAAACAATCTGCTTCAGCTCAATAGAAAAACAAATTAAGTAGAAAACTGTCTTTGGATTATGAAAATTCTCTTTTGTTGAAAGGTAAAACAATCGCAGGATATATTGTCATGAGGAGGAAAATGGAGGTTGGCGAAGCTGCTTAAAAGGATTTGTTACAAAATAGTGAAAGGGATTAGGAAAAACAAAAGATTAAAGATATGTTTGTATATTGAGTTTTTTTGCCCTGAGACAAGCAAAAAGACATTCAAAAGTTTTGAGGTTCAACTATTTAAAAAATGCTATAATAAAAATAAAAACCAGAAATTGACATTTCTTAATGGCTAGCATTCAACTAGGCCTTCACTAAATGTTTCTGGTTTCAAAGAACTGACTATACACTTGCAAATTACCAGTCCATGCTAACTGTTGTTACTACTGTAAGTGTCCCTCCATCTCATGTATCTCATATTTCTAAAACATTTTATTGTGCCTGGCATAATGCAGCCTAAACCCAATATTTATTAGTGTTACAATATTAATGCCAGACAAAATCAGAAATAAGTGTCTATCTGGGAAAGTAACAAGTTGACGAAATAATGTCACCTGAAAGCCTAGAATAAACTAATGGACTCCCTAACCTAGGATGGGCCATGTAATTTCCTGAGTCTACTTCAGACCCATAGCTGAGGGAACAATTTATAACAGGAAATTCCTGAGCAACCTAACACAGGAGCACTTCTAGCCCAAAAGCAGCCTGTAAATTTCATTGGTTTTGCTCTTGACTCTCTAGCTCTAAAGGCAGCCATGCTTTTCCCACAGATCCTTTTCTGGGTCATATAACAGGCATACAGGTTTTAGCTTTTTCTTATCTTTTAATTTTTTATCCCATACAGAAACTTAAAAAGTATAATGATGGCATGCATGAGTGGCATACAGGACATTATTGCTAACTTTTTCATTCTTCATTGTTTTTTTTCACTGCTTGAGAAGTGTTAGAACGTATGTATACACACCTAACCCTTTGAACTGAGAAATACTTTGTTTCCTAAGCATTCTAAACATGTCGAGCCAAATGCTGACACAGAAGGTAACATCATCTCCTGTGGTCAGGGTGCAGGAATACAAATAACAGCCAGGTATTTGTATGAGGCTCGCTTTGTTTCTGACTGTACTTCCTTGTAAGAGCAGGGCTGAAGGAAAAAGCAGACAAAGAGACAAGCAAACTCCAAATTCGGGGGATTCAAAAGGAACGGAAGCACCATGACCCGCTTTTCTGTGATTCTTGCACCTGTCATGGCTGTAGCTGATACAGATCTACTGTTTGTCCCCGCAAAATAACATTTGGTTAAAGAAACTACAGGGGTTTGTACAAGCACCAAAACAAAGCTAATCCTGCCAGGAGGAACAATAACTTCCACAAAGCTTGCTCGATTGCTGGGAGGGGACAATTTTTGTAGCAGGTGACTTCTTCCTGTCCTCATCCTACATACAAGGAGATGGTGGCTTTGCTTGAGATGTACCTTTGTGAGCTGCTGGGGAGAATGAATGACGCTGTCAAAGAATTGTCATCGCCATTCTGCTACTTTGGGGCTTTACTGCCATTCCCCTTTATTTGTGTTGTGGTTCCCCTCTGTGCCTCACAGCAGAGGGGAACATATGGCTCTATATTTGTTTAATTCTCTGTTTGTATATGGTACTAATATCATCAATAACAACACATAACTTTGGGAAAAGGAGGTGTTAACTAGCTGCTATTGCTGTCTCACTAGAGGTGAAGTTTAGATTCTGAATCAGGGGACACCAAACAAGGCCCCTTCTCCTGTTCTCACCTTTACCAGTTTTTTGTCATAAAAAATCAAGATACTTCATTAAATTCATGCCTGATTTGCAGTACTATGAGATTGAAATTAGGCTCATATTTTCATCTGTAATTTCTCATTTGAGGGATCAAACTGGGATCAAAAGCATATGAAACTACTTGAAGCTGAGGGTCTATTCAAGTCTCACTCATTATTCCATTGACATCGTTTCTAGCTCTTCATTAATTTATTATCATAATCTTTGGATTCTCTCCATGGTAAACAAAAGGTAAATTGTAGTATATGCTCTACCTACGTTCACAATCTAGCTGCCACAGGCAGTAATAGCAAAGGAGACACTGGGAGTACAGGCTTTAATCGTTCACTACTAGAACTACTTAGGGGCCTAGAAGGTTTATACTCTAGTTATTGCCATATAAATAAGCCTACATCATCATATACAGGCTGCTATTGTTTTCTGTGGTAACAGTATCAGGTTCATACAGATATACTTGCATACACTACAATAGCACCTTCATCTTGCAGTGCTGTAACACCAGCACCACAGAATTCCACCTATAAGTTTGAGGAAGCTCTTTTGAAAGAAATAACATTGTTTGCTGGCACATCATCAAAATTAAAGAAAGAGAGAAAGAGAGAAAGAGAGAGAAAAAGAAAGAAAGAGAAAGAAAGAAAGAAAGAAAATCACACATACATAAAAGGAACTGTATTGTATTCAAACCAGAACGCTTTCTGATTTCATTACATGGCAGACCACAGGAACCCAAATTTTTCACCTCTTTATCTTTAATTAGGCAGTCTAGCTGTGTAGGACTAGATCAAAACACATTATAGACATATTTGACAATGGACACAAAACTAGGGGTGTTTACTTAATTAAACATCGAATGGCATGTGGCACCGTTAGGATTACCAAGTGAACAGCACAGAGAACTCGATCACGATGCTTTTTCAGTAGTCAATGCAATATTTCTACTTGGACTGCTTCAATTACCAGTTCTGGCCAGTGACTATATACTAGCACTATATTGGATTATGATTACAAATCTAATTCTCCTCTCAGCTATTTTTCATTAGTGACCCTCCCCTCCCCGATTTATGCCTGAGGATATAAAGAGAGGGTCAGACCCTCTATGAGAAATTTGGGTTTTATTTTCAAAAAATATAATTACACGTAAGCTAAATATATTCTAAAGGTGTCGGATCCAGTAAAACTACAAGGTTCTGAATCACACAACGTGTAGCAGATACTATTACAGGTAGAGCTGCTGCTTTTCTCAAAAGAAGATTTTTAATTTTGCCAGATTTTAACCATTTGATCTAAAAACGTACATGGCAGGTGTTTGCCTCAGGCTGAATTTGTCTGGTTAGCCCAAGTAGTTTGCTTTTTCTGTGAGGTATTCTAGGTAAAACACGTTATTCTACTCTCATTAAAAAAATATACTGATGTTTCCTTTACTAGATACAGTGTCCAAAGGGGACATGAAATTTCAAAGGGTGTGGCATTTTTAAGTGATACGGCTGCTTCATAAAAATAATCTGTGAAATTATAAGTCCTTGGAAAACTACTGATTGCATATAATCATAAGCAAATTTTTCCATTTTTAACAACTCAAATTTTTTAAAAATTGCCCACTTCAAGCCTCTCACTCCTCCTAGAGTCGACCAGATTGTTCATTAGTCTTGCCAAACCAGTAAGAATGCTTATCTCTGTTTAGATCTATATATTCTGTACATAAGCCATCTTCACAAAGCAATTTGTCACACATTAGACCAGGAATACAGCACTGAAACTTGTTTTTCTCTCTAACGGCTGTCATTTTCATCCAATATGAGATTTGTCACTGACAACAGTGTGCCCATCTGTATTTTAGTGTAAAGATCCATCTATTGGTGCTCAGAAAAAATGGAGAAAAAATCCATTGTGAAAACTGGAAGGTATATCTGGATCAAACCTCAAAGTCTGTGTTAAGAATGCCAACTTGTGATTAAGAAAATGTTAATGAAAACTAATGTAATTCTAACAACAGAAGCCTAATCTAGGCTTTGGGTAGCCATGCTAGGAAATAGTAATATCAAAGGCAGATCACAAGGAGATCCACACCTAGCTAATCAAAATGGGATATTAACTTCATAGGCAATAATTTTTTTCCAGCAAGAACCACACTTTACAAGTTTTTCTTCAGTACAAAGGGAACCAACTGAGAAGTGGGAAGGAAACTTAGCCACATGGCTCAAGGAATGGAAGCTTCTTTGATTAAGGAGACTTAGAGACATAGCCACTCTGAACAAACGTTGATTTCGGACTGAAAGCAAGCTAGGAAAACATAAATTGAGATATTTTGAAGAACTAGCCGCTGAAGCTGAAATTGTAGCTGAAGTTTCAGCTACAGTAGGTAGTTATAGGCACTTACCAAGTGACTAAAACCATTTGTGGATATTAAAATGAAGAAGAAATGGACTAAGTAGCAGCAAGAATGGAAAAATATAATCTCATCAGCTGAAGCAGATGAGAGAAACAGATGGGCAGAGCATTTCAAAGAAGTCTCACTAGACTCAGCCCACCATCAATACCATATTTTGATGAAATATTATGAACCTAAACCATTTAACATTAACAATAACCAATTGAGATGTCAGCAATATATGCAGCAATCCAGAAGTTAACAAATGTCAAGGCAGACTTCAATGATCATGTCACAGAGAGACGGAGCACTAGATCCCACCGTTTTAACAAAACTGAGTTGCGCAGAGAAAAAAAAGATCCCTGTCCTACCTCCTGCAATGGAAGTCTTCTATGGTGTGATATCACACAGGAGGTAAGATACAAGTTGGATACAAATCTTAGTGAACAACAGGCTGGATTCAGCTCAAGTGAACATGAATGAACAAGATATCCATAGTAAGGATCATCCTAAAATAAAATACTAAATGCAGTGCATCATCAATTCTCAGAAACCACTGGAAAGCTTGTATACAGTTGTCATGACATTCTGGGCACAAATCACGTTCACATGGTGAAGAAGGCAGAGAATGACGGAAGACAAAGTATAATGTAATGATTAAGGCTCTAGAATATAAATTACTTTAAAGAAAGAGCTGCATTATATCCATATCTCTGCAACACTGCACCCCTGGCATGTTAACCAAATCATTCAAACCTAGTTTTTCAGAGATGATTGTGAATTTTGTATCCTTCTTTTTTGGGGGCATACCCAGCTTAGGTCTTTAATTCCCAGAGCTGATGACCAATGACATCTTCAACTGAAGAAAGTGGGAAGACTAGAAACGGTAGTGTGTCACAAGGTAAAGTACATTTCTGATACTACTGTACTGTGGCTAGATCTGCAAAACTCTTTAGGCATCTGACTGCTATGTTAGGCAGTGAATCTACCCATTTGACATTACTCTTGACTGACAATGCTATAAATGATGCAGAAACCTGACTTTCTAGATTGATCATAATATTATTTTGTAATTCTACAGTAGTCTGTCTTAACATGATACATCAATTTATTTAAAAATGTAGCACATAAGAAAGAAACTAACACAGGAAGTATTAACTACTAGTCACTGCTATCAGTAGTTATGTACTACTATTTTCAGACCTAAGCAAATTACTATTACATTTCAAACAGGAAATGATAATAATATGCCAATTCTAAGTCTTCACTTTCATTATTTTTGAATGATGCTAATCTTATACGAGAGGACCCAAAGCCTGTGTCATATTAATTCAATACTGCGTTGTGAATGCTAAATTCTATGTAAATGATATAAGCCTTATCAGTTCCATTCATTGTTACAACTCAAACAATGACAATTACAACAACTCTACAGATTTTGGCACGGCAAGAATGGTAGATTTATTACCAAAATCCAGTTAATATTTATCTTTTTATACTATTCAACTACCAAGTTATACCTGTACAATATACAAAGCTCCTAGGTAATGAGATATTTCTCTATTGTCAAATCTGTTCCACAGACTGCTGGTAAAGATTACATAGCTCATTTAAATAAAGCTCTTTTGTCAACAGATTGGATATACTTTAAAAATGAGTAAAAGCCTCATGAAAAAAACAAATCTCAGCTGATGTGCAAGTATACATGGAAAGATGCAGTTGTGTTTTTACCTTATTCCACTTGTGAATGCTTTAGTGAGCAGATTAGCAACATTAAATCACACACACACACACAACCAATACTTCAAGATCTCATGAAAAACAAAATAAGAAAAGATTGAAAAAATCAAAGTACAACCTTTTACTAAAAATATTAGTTAATGCAGACAAAAAGCATCTCAAGAAGAGAGTAATTAAAGATTGGTATTATGATTTTCAACTGCTGTCAGGAAAATCAAGGAAAAGAGACAACAGATTTAGATCAGGGAATTTTGTGCTTATTTTGGCTACATATTGTGGGCATTTTTTTATTAATTTGAAAATGAAAAGTGTTATTTCGATATAAGGTTCCCCAAAATGTAGCCTGGAGTCTGATACACTGAACAGTTATATAATACTTGTGATACTACTCTTTCCTTGAAGATTTTTATACTTGCCAGTTTCTACAGCTGTACAAGGAAAGTATATCTGTACGCATCCAGATGGCTCTCTCTATGTCATTTAGTAACACTGATTATCAAATACTGCTATTTCATCTCCAGGAGCATGAAGCAATAATGGAAAAATCTTGAAAAGGGGCAGATAATTCCACTTACCCCAAACCAAAGGTTTTTATGGGCAACTAATCTTCTGCCTCCAAAGCTCTCATCTGCAGAGGCCCACAACTCTTTCTAACTATTATTTGGTATTTATACCAGGTCATTAGAGGAACATGCCGGACATCAAAAGCTGAAGTGTTAAAACGCTGAAAGTATACAAGATGGCTTCAAAGAAATTCCTGACCCTGCCATTAATTTATCCTGATACATGCAGCCATAATCTCTAATCATTCCTTTTATAGATTCTGCTGTTTACACTGAAGAAAAGAAATTGCACAATAAAATACCATATCTCATGCTCTGTCCCCTCCTAAAGGATTTCAGGAGTATAATTGTTAACATGTTATTCAAAAAGCAAACTAATACTCTTTTAGCATTCAATGCTGTTGAGAATTTTTTTCATGAGTTTATGATCTTAAAAATGCAACTAGTAAACTCACTGACAATATGAATAATTGTCACCACTTTCCAAAACAAGGTAATAATGAGGTCTCAGTTCAGCTTCATCTTTGTGAATGGTGAATTCATGCTTATATTGCTACAGGTTAAAAAACACTAAGATTATTTACCTAAAAGTACTTTAAGTTGCAGATATAGCAGAACTGGGAAATAAATCTTTCTGACTGACCAATGAACGTCAAACATTATGATGATAAACATTCATATTATGTTGTTGCTTCTGATTCATATAAAAATATTTCCTCATTACTGCAAAGCTGTAAAATGAAATTCAAAATAGTATATTTTATTTTTTTTAAGATGCCACATTTATTTGTCAATTATCCCCTATAACTTTATGACAGAGAAATCAAGGATTACAAATTAATTCCATCTTGCTCTCTGGCCAAAAACTAGTCTGTTGTGACTAGATAAAACGGCCATTTTCTATGTGCTTCTAGGCCTTCGGCATCTGACTAGGTTTTAATGAGCTCTGTTAGTCAATTGTCTATTCCCAGGTACTGACTTTGTGTGTGTCTTCCTTATGGGCAGTGTCACTAGGCACCGTGACAGCCTAGGTCATACAATGAGTGCCTCAACAACTGCATGTAATCCTGGCTACTTGGATGAATTGCCATCAGAATCCATTCAGCTGTGACAGAAGCTTGACTTTCACACAATCACAGAATCCCAGAATAGCGGGGGTTGGAAGGGGCCTCTGGAGAACATCTAGTCCAACCCTCCCTGCTCAAGTGGGGTCAAGAGCAGGCTGCCCAGGACCCTGCCTGGTCACCTTTTGAATATCTCCAAGGTTGGAGACTCCACAATCTCCTTGGGCAACCTGTTCCACTGCTCTGCCACCCTTACAGGAAAGAAGCCTTTCCTTATGTTCAGAGGGAACCTCCTGTGTTTCAGTTTTTGCCTGTTGCCTCTTGTTTTGTCACTGGGCATCACTGAAAAGAATCTGGCTCTGTCCTCTTTACACCCTCCCATCAGCTATTTCTACACATAAGGTTCCGTGAGACTTCTGTTCTCCAGGTTAAACTGTCCCAGCTCTCTTAGTCTTTCCTCATATGAGAGAAGATGTTCCAGTCCCTTAACCACTTTTGTGGTCCCTCCTAGACTGATATATCTGGTGTATCAGCCATTCCTCCCAGTTTTTTAATCCTGTAAGGTTTCAGTTAACTGTTCCAGGAATGACATGGCATTAAGTTGAACAAATGCAGAATCTGCAGAGGAATCTCCTACACAGGTTTGCACAATATACCCCCCAATCAGTGTGCGCAGCATTCTACCTAGCCAACTTGAGTACTGAAAGGTAAGTGTGCTTCCTAGAAGGCAATTAATCAATCAGAAGAACAGCTGGCCAATTAAAATTTGCATAACTTCTTGCCAGATGTTATCTATATGCTGATGGCTGACTGCATCTTAGAGATACACATTGTTTCTCAACCCTTGGGGCTACTTTCATGTCATTAAATAAACAGAGTAGGAACCATTCTCTGGTACTAAGGCTAAGTGGCACAGGCTAGCTTTATCCACACTAGATAGCACTTCGTAGTCCCATGTGATAGCCTCACTGCCTTAAGACACAAACAGTACTGGGGATGGGGGGTTAATTGCTGAATGACGAACAATGTGAATGCTGTGTTTCAGCCTATGTAGATGAAACTGAGTTAAGGGGTTCCCTACCCTTGGGTATGGCAAAGCCCCTCGGGATAGTGGTGGAATACTGTATAGCACTGAAAGAACTGAAACTAGTGCTGTCTCATTCATATTCCCTACTGGGAGCAGGCCCTGGTGCATGTTATACTTTGAATCGTGCCAGGCTTGGAAAGTGCTAGCTAGCATAAGCCAAAATAGGGTAGGGTAGGGGACCATAAATAAGCAGAATGGAGGACTGCGGGAGAAGGTCAAGCTAGATCCCTATTCTTCTCTTATTTTACATTAAATACAGCCTGCATAGCCAAACAGTATTCTGAGCTTTCTGTTGAAAGCGTCTTGGAAAGGGCCAGCTGCACACAGGTCCATGCTCTTCATAAACAATAACAACTGTTGAGAGAGAGAATGGGGCAGAATGGGAGTAAAAAAGGGGACACAAAGGCTGGGGGGGGTGTCCAACTTCAACAAGGAGGGAGAGGTAGGGAAAATGTAAGTGGTTGGAAGCTATTACAATAGTCCAGGCTAGGATCTACACTGTGAAGGGGAAAAGGTATATCCTGAGGCTGATAAACTGAAGTCTTTAAGTCATCAGCTAACTTGAATTTGACATCCTTAGTGTAACCAAACATCCCTTTCTTCTCATCTAGCACCAGAGACACTAGATTTCAGAAATTTTATGAAAATTCTTCGACCTAGTCACCCCCTTCCTGACTTTGACTCTAGGTCTGATTTGCGTCTCTAGGCCAGACAGCTGTTCCTTCTTACGTGGCCTGGCGGTCTACATATGGCAACAGAATGGCCTTACTTGCTTACTAAACATAAGCATCCTTTGAGGTTTACAAAGCGTCAGATTCCCATCACCTTCACATCTACACATCAGCTTCTTGGTACAGTCCTTTATGCCATATGAGTCTTGGTAGTATTATCACTGATACGACAGTTATTTCATTCACTGATCTCAAAACACAGCACCCAAAGCATCAGTCCTTGTTAGGGTTTGACTGTATTGTCCCCCAACCATTATCTGCATGTCTTTACCCCGGATGGACCTTATGTTGCAAAGTGAATATTTCAGGGAAGACAGAAGTTGAAATGGCACTCACAGTACAAAATGGCGTTTACAATTAGTTAGTGACTTAGCTTCATTCTGTCATAATAGGCATTGTATTAACTAGCCGTTAAGATAACTGGAATAAAAAAAAATCCTTAAAAGTGCTTAGGGATTCAGCTACATTTCAGACTGAGAAGCACAGCATGAATAGAAGAAAAAGGCTAAGTGAAATCACACATTGTCATCCCTCGGTAAGTTCTATAAGTCACTCATACAAAAGGTATAACAAATACCACAGTGCCACTAAAGTCAGGCAGTTTAATGTAGGTTAGCACATAATTCAAAGAAGTTTGGATGATATTCCAAAAGTACTAATTCACTGCACTTCCCTCTTCCACTTCTAAGAAGGAGGAATATGAGTAAGAAAAATAAGAATAAAAAGAACAAGAATGAGAAGAACATGAATAATAAGAAAGAAGAAACGTGTCTCAGAAGGCAAGACTGAGAATTCTCCACCCTGCAAGTGCAACTATATTTCCATCTGCTATCTACAATATTTCCATCTCAACATTTAATAAAGAACAAACATGAAGAAAGAGTAATGTTGAAAGACAACCCAAAATACATTCTTTGTAGTAAATATTTGAAGAAATATATAAGTAAAGATAAAAGATTTCTTAATTTCTGTTTTTCTACCTGCTGTTCTACACGGCACATTTTCTTCCCTGTTTCAAGTGTAGAGAGCTCAGTCAGCAAGCGGATAGTCCGTTACTGCATTTCCAATCCAAACATCAAAGTGTAGCTTCTGCCTCTCTTTATATGTGTATGGGCTTTGAGTAGGTCAGAACATTTGAAGTATACAGCAAAACCGTGAATGTAAACCAGCTAAAACTGTTTTTCTTCAAGGAAGTTGTCACAAATAAAAGGATAGACTCAAATGGACATGGACCACAAAGAACTTTTGAGTGATACGGCACACAAGGTGGTTAATAACAATATACTAAACTGCTAATCTGTCCTGGGGTCAACTGCACCCATGTAGGTTGCAACAGTGATGTTTTGTAGCCAAGGAAAGACTAATTTTTGCTCTCCTGGACTTCATTACTGTCTTTACTAGTCATTCAATTGCTCAAAATGTTCTTTAACAATTCTCCATGCTTTTACTTCTAAATTTTTCCTCAAGTTCAATCCTGTTGTTTCTGTGTGCATATTGTCTTCCCCTCACTTTTCCTTCTCGCATTTCAGCATCCAGAGATTGACACCCATCTATCAGATTGTAACGCTATCGTAAATAATTTACTATATTTCATAATAAATTATAAATCAGCGCATTAATTGGCAATGCAATAAGGTCTCTGTTACGGTCTCATAAAAACTTTAATCGCAGAGGATTCTGTGACTCTCATCTTCCACTTGTCACTTAAAAATTTAATGCAAAAGCTAAATAACTTTTCATTTGCTGATACACTAGGAAGTTTCAAGTCACTTCATTAATTTCTAAAGGAAAAAATTACTTATCTTCTTTCCTGTTTTCTGAAAGTAGTAATTATAAGATTCTCCCTATTCCTTTTTCACCTGCAGGTACTCCCCCATGGTCCCCTAATCTGGAGGATCTATAGAAGCATAACACAGTTTTCTCCCCGACTGCACACCTCAGTTTCCAGTACAAAGAAAATCAAGGCCCTTGTACGCATGATGTATATGTTGGTCTTGTCCTGATGCTGACTGGGGAAATGTCCAAGCTGTGAACTCACAGAACAGAACTGGATGTGCCCCTGTTCCAGAGCACAGATGAAGCCCAAAACCTCCAAAGCTGAATCTTGTACTTCTTGCTTAAAGGAGAAGGGAAAGAGTATCAGTAAGTGCTGCAGATGGCAACGCTTTACTAAAGATGATCAAATAAGACAATCATATTTTTAACTTATGAGAAAAATCAAAACTCAAAAGCAACAATACCAGTGAAATTAACAGCAACGACAGTCAAATTTGCTCAGCAACTGTAATAGCCCTTAGGATTTCTCAGTTTTACTTCACAGCAAGGAAACTGGAAGTCCTAAGAGTCCAGGCTCTAGCCCAGATAGAGCTGTACCTCATCCCTTAGCACCACAACGGGGAGCCTATTAACACTGATAAGGCTGACTGCCTTGAAATTGCAGACTTTTAAAACACTGACATTCTTGGCCCCAGTGACACAAGTCCTCAGGACCTGTGCCCCAGATTTAGGAGAACACCTCAGCACCTCCAGGGTTCAAGTATCTGGCTCTTGTGCAAGCCACCGGCGCGTAAGCCACCCAGTACAGTACTGGGCTTTGAGTCCCCACAGGCTACCTAGACCTCAAGCAGTCTGTCTGGAGGAACTGTGCTGGAGTCGCAAACTCTTGTGAAGTGCCAGCAATGCCTCATCCCTCTTAGACTCCAAGCAGGACTGCAGTGAAAACTTAATTTTTATTAATAAGAAGTTAATAGAACCAAAGATGTTAAATAAATTGCTACCTCACTTTTTCTGGCATTAATATTCCTGGCAGATTTTCATTTACTTGTTACTGTTACTTAGTTCTGCTTGTTTATGAGACACAAGACTATGCACACCTTATACATGATTTTGCAAGAAAATGTTTACATATATGAATTACAAAATTTATCATACAAGTATCTTACTTACAACTTGTTACATAGCAAATATTAACATAAGAAGCTTAGGTAAAAATTGATAAACGCTACTTCCAAAGACTTACGAATTCGATAGAATCTACCTTAAAATTTGTCTATATTCACTTTTATTCTTAGCAAGGACTACGAATGTAGAGTCATCTTTTCCTAACTCATGAAAAATTCCCCAGACTTGATGAAAATTCAAGTGTACAGGAAGACAAGGAAGTCATTACTATCATGTAAGCTTCAGATTGATTTTTGCTATGTTTGTCAAGTACTCTGTGATTTTTAATCCTTCTTTCAAATGCAGTTTGTATAAACCCTTTCAAACAGTAGTTTTCCCAGATAGATAGGGGCTGACAGCAATAATAACTAGGACAGAGAATACCTCTTTGGTTGAACTATTTCAATGCGGAGGTATTCAAACCATTAATGATTTGAGTCAGTGACTTTAGTAACCATGAGTTAGTTGGCAGGTTCCAGCTTTCTTGATTTACAAAATTCTTAACAGTCACAATTACACAAATAGATTCAGTGTTATGTTCTTGATTACCAGATAAATGAAAGATAAAAAAAGGAGTCTAGTTAACGCCTTTATAATTGCACACAATTACCTTAAAAGGATAATAAAAACGAAAGAGAAACGTTCAGAAGTTTGGGAAAGCCAGACTTACAATTCCTTTTGCAATGTTAAGACCCTCTATGTTATGACACATTCTTATTTATATGGTTGATTGCCATTTTCCTATCTTGTTCATATCAGTGGGTGCGCTCACTTTGTGAACAGATCAACATGTGCAGTGGAAGAGCATATTTCTGCAGGACTTCTCCTCATTTGTTTCTAAAGTCTGAAAGTGGGCAGTGATTGATAATATGGATTATGGGAGAAAAACGGATGAGATCTTCCATTAAGACTTTTTTTCCTTAGGCGTGCTCTCCTTAGGCATTGTTACATAAAGCTGTACACTTTGTGAAGTCAAATACACATATGCCAAATTGAATTCCTAAAACTAATAGATATTTTTGATCTTTGTCATATCACTTGGATGTCAGGAAAATAAAATACTAAATCAGCAATATTTACTAAGCTTTCAAATTTGAAATGACATCATGCAGCATCATGCTGACACACACATGAGACATCAGCAGGGTGAGGACCTTTAGATGCAGGTAACAGAGTATAACGACGGTCCATGTCAGACAGAGCTGAAAGTGGGTGAAACACTACCCCAGTTCATGGACTTTGCTGAGAG
This sequence comes from Struthio camelus, assembly GCF_040807025.1. Taxonomy (NCBI): domain Eukaryota; kingdom Metazoa; phylum Chordata; class Aves; order Struthioniformes; family Struthionidae; genus Struthio; species Struthio camelus. The sequence continues at coordinate 142,393,457 of NC_090943.1, read as the reverse complement.
CAAATGACAGCTGAAATTTAGGAATCTTTAATTCCATCTCAGTCTTTGAAACAAGAGTGCCTTAACAGACAAAGGCCATTTCTCCATGGACTGATTCATACTCACTGGAACATGCCAGTGTCTTCCTGTTTCACTCTTTTTTCTTTCAAATCACTGCCTGTTCATCCTGATCCTTCCTCCTTGCCTTGCCACTGCCAGTTTCCAGCTCACAAATATTGAATCTAGTTCTAGAATGTCCTAATCGCACATTTCCTATATTCCATAAAAGACAGTCAAAAGTGTCTTAAATAACCTGAAACTGTGAATTAATAGTGGACGAAAGGACTTTTATCTATACTAAGAGCATCTGTCAATATTTATTCCAAACTGTTCCAATGTACTTCCTTCCAGACAAAGCCTGCATATGACTCACTCCAGGGGCTGCTCCCAAAAGGCACCGTAAACAAGGCTGCATCAGGTTTAGCTATCCCCACACTATAGTCTGCCAACGCTGAAATTAACCACTGAAATTAACATAACACTTCCCTCGCTCAGAGACCTCTGCTTTGCAGAGGTATTCTATCTTAACTAAAATCTGCCTGACTATATCTGACCAGTCCCCTGCCCAGATGCATCGGTTTCTTCCCTAAATCACTTGTTGACTTCCTCAAATAGGCGTCATCCTTTGCACTCTCTTACTTCTGTTTTTAGTGCCACAAGGGAAGAAGAGGCAACATGTATAACTGTGGGGGAAAAGCAGTGGATTTTTTGTAAAAAGTTGAACATTAATCATTATATAAATAATATAAATATCCTTTCTACTATGTTACATTTGTTGTTTTAAATCTGAGAAGGCTATTTTGTTTGCCTATAAAGTTAAAAAATAAAATAAATTGCATCAGTCGTTTCTATACAATCTCACTCTATGCGATTTGTGAGTTAGATCACGTACTGGCAGTTAGGATCATCATGCTGAAAAAAGATCCTAAACGCTCCACACACACCTTGCTTTCTTTTGGAAGGAAATTTGGGCCCACAGACAAGGAGGGAACCACAGCGTGCTTCAGAAGCTTCCCAGTTTGGAAGATCAGGAGAGCAGGACTGCAGGGCGCACAGCAGGTACATCTACCTTTTACTGCAGACAGTTACTGTATCCTAGATAATGAAATCAGTGAGTCTATTTCAAACTAAAGACTAGGTTCACTAGCATTCCAACTGTTTTTCACTTCTCTAATGCAAAATAACTGCTTACTTTGCTGGTCCATTTGGATGCTTTACACTACTCCAGAGTTTGGAAAAGCAGTATAGAGTACCAATAAATGTAGCTCTGCAAGTTTAATTTATTAAACCCCTGCCCCCAACAGACTGAGATCACTTTTCTTTAATATAACTTTAAATATTTCATTTGAAAGTTATAACGGCCCCCTGACACTGACCCCCTTCTGAGGTTAGTCATATGCACTATCTTAAATAAAATATTACTATTTTTTTCTATTACCTGGAACACATGCATAGAGTAAAATCATCATGAGTCTCCAAATCAAGAACAAAAATACATCTTCAGCATCAAAAATACTTCATCTAAGGCAATCAATTCAATAAAAATATATAGTTCTTATCCTATGGGGAGATCACAAATTTCTGCATAGTCAGAAAGCATGCTACAGAAAGGAAAGAAGTGCAGAGATTTTCAGTATATGCAGAAAACCTCTGTAAGTACAAAGCTTTGAACTTGTCCCAAAGCCTAGGGAAACCGCTTTTTGGCAACTACAAAACAGGTGAAAGATAACTAAAAAGCTGCATATCTTCAGACATTAGAAGATTTATAATACAGAGCTCCCTAATACACAATGGCCAAGAATGTAGAAAACGTAGTTTATTATAGTATATGATCTGATAAGCTTTGATTGCATGGTTCAAGACTACATCTTACTCTGTAAGACCTAAAGACTCTCCTGATTTGATTTACCCAATATAGTGTGTTTGTTTCAGTAGTGGTTCGTAGCTGCAAGATATATCTCTTCGGATAAAACAAAAGAAAAAATGCAATACCTTTCCTTCCCAACACTGGAAAAGCATAGACTCACAGGCAGTAAAATAGCTAAAATAAGTAAAATGACAATGTGATTCTACTGTGATTCTAAGTTTGGATAAACATAAGATTGTAAATACAATAACTGATAGTGAACATCTGTTTACAATACTATTACAGCTACTAATCTGATTATAATACTGTATGTAGGAAATGAAACAACTGCATTTGCATGCCTACAGTTCAAGTCTGTTTTATTTCCCGTGGATCATCTATGCATCTAGACAGGTGTGTTGACTTCAGGCTATTTTTACCACAGAACATCTGAAATCACAACTGTGAATCAGTTGTGCAGGTGAGAATTTTCCTGACACAGTATTTACATTCAAATTTGAAAAGTCATCTACTTAAGGGAAGAGTATATTACTTAATGCACGACATGGCCATCATTTTCAGGGCTGACTTCCCAATTGGGAACCATACTTACAATTTATCTTTCAGAAGGGCTGAGGTTTTTCAGTGCATGTCGAGCTACTACTACCTAGGTGTTTAAACAGAAAGGTTTAGATACCTAACATTAGGCATTTGAGTTTGCAAGCCTTGCCCAACATCTAAATTAAATAGTATTGTGCCACAAACTGGTAAGAATAGGAACTGCAAGGTCTCAAAAAGGAAAACTGCACCCACACTGTCTATCCACCCTGATGCTTCTGATACTCAAAAAGCTTAGAAAACTCCTACCAACTCTTATACCTATTAAGAAATTACTGCTTCACTGAGGGAGAACATGAAGTTCTTATATGCACTAAAATGAACTTCAATTCGATACAACTTTACTTGTCTGTCAGATTTTTAACAATTCCTTTGCATATCTTCAGAAAAAAAAAAAAAGCATTTTATAATGGGCTGCTGATCAGAACTGTTATTCTGATGGTGAAATCCCAAAGGGAAACATGTTTCAGATAGATATGAAGTATTCCCTCCAGAGTCCCTGGCAGTCATAGAAGGAAGAACTTCTTGATGTATAAAGACAGTGTCACCATTGTCAGAGAATACTACAGCAGGAAATGAACCACAAATAAAAGCAATGTCTTTCTTCTTAGGAATCAAAGTAGTTGGTTTTGCACCTACAAACATTTTGGAGACTAAAACCCCAATGAAATCTTGCACAAATTTTGAGAAAAACATGTATCTGTAGGGTTTTTTTTAAATGTCTGCATACTTCTACAATTACTCAAGCACATATTTACAGAAGATAAGCTTGTACACAACACACAGAAAAACTGCTCCATCAAGAAATCAAAATATAATTTTATAGAATATGAAATACTATACAGTTCACAGCCAACTTCACTTTTCCAACAAATGGAGCCATAAATGCAATTTTCTGTCCTTTGCTCTGAAGAATTAATTTTAAGGGATTCATATTTTTCTTCAAGTACATCTTAAGTCTCAATTAAACCACAAAAAGCTACAATAAAGTAACATTAAGAACCAACTTAAAACCATCATAGCAAGGAATTTCAGACTTAGGCTAAAAATTTTGTCTCACTCCTCATCTTTAAATCACTCTGTTGTGGTTAGGAATTGCATGGCTTAGAGAAGTGTGTGATTTTTCATACTGCACAGTACATATGCTTAGGTTAAACGAAAGTCAGAATTTTTAGCCTTAACTCCGAATTTCTTTACCTTTGGAAAGGCTTAACTCAAGCATCTATCATTACTTTAACATGAGATTTTACGTTTAAATTTTTTAACTCTGGAGTGTGAAAGCGAAATTCTGAAAGCTCATATTTTGCTGTGTACTTCAACAGCACTTTCTAAATTTAAAAGATTGAGCACCACTTACTACATGAAACTGAATATATGCATTTTTAAGTAGCACTTATATATGAGTGGCTTAAATGTGGTAAAAAAGGCTTACACGTTCTCAATAGAAGTTACAAATTCAAACATTCAGGCATGAAAATCTTTTCCCTAAGTTGTTTTCAAGCTTCATCCTTTTTTCTGCAATAACTAAAGCAAAGCCACAGTAGCTGCAGCCATTTGCATCTAAGGAAGAGATGTTTTGCTTTGGTGATATAGTTAATGAGTCTAAAAATATTCAGTATAATAATTCTGTCAAAGCCCCCACAGTCTCCTCGATGAGCAGAAGCCTGCAGGATTCCAATGGGGAGCCAAGTAATGAGCTCTCAGCATTCGCTCCCACACCGTCCAGACGAAATATACTCGGGCCTCCATGGTTCCACATCATTAGCAACATGAAACAAAGACACATGCTTGACTTTAATAAGCGACTAAAGTTGCTGGCTTATTAGGCTGTCACTGCACATAAACTCTGTTTCAGTGTGACAAAACAGTTTCCTGCAAACAAAAAAAGGAGGGGAGGACTTTTGCAAACAGAGTTTGGTATAATTTAAGGTAGCAAGTGATTGAATGGAGTTGAATGAAGGCGCACAGGAAGTGATGGGTTTCTGACACTGGCTCTCACGGGCATGCTGCAGACAGCAGTTTCCCTGCTGGAGATGACGGTTACGATGGGCTGCAGTGATCAGACTATGGGCATATATGACTGAGTTTTAGTTGATATTCCTGTAAGACAGGAAGTGAAGAAGCTTATTTCCCACTGGGAAAAGGTTCAGGCATGATTAACTTGGGCATGACCAAATAGGTCAATGATATGACAATGAGTGTCTAGCACAATAATTAAGTGGGAAAATGTGTGTGATTTGTTTCTTCTTGTTCTTCACGTACCAATAACGCATTAGCAAGAATTCATTTAATCGCTTTCATTATATAAAAATTGACAGCAACACTTCATGATAGCCATCACTGAATATATTCCTTTACATTAGATTTATCTTTTTAGCAAAATAATTGCACTGAAGAATACTTTTCAGTGTTTGAACATTAATATTTGAATCGCAAAGCTATTGAGAAGCTTTTTAAGTGTTAATTACTGCAAAAGCTATATCTACATAGACAGAAGAAAAATTTACATTTGGAATAAGGATGGCTTTTGATCTTAAGTAAAACTTAGCATTAGAGATGTGCAGGAACAAATCTTTCTGTGCCACAATCTTTCTCACACTTTCAAATATCCTCTTTTTTCATATTAGGGTAATATCAAGATCTCTCAAATTTTCTTATGTGAGAAAATGTTTAGAGAGATAAACAGAGGGGTTCACTCATGTCATAAGAGTCAACCACCAGGTGGCTATGGCACTCACCAGAAGGTGGAAGATCCAAGTTCAACTTCTCTGCTCTGCTTTAATTCAGAGCAAGGATGAATTACAGAAGAGGGTGAGGACAATCTACCCATACACATTTAATAGCCTGGTTTTAGAAAATCAGACTGAGTTATTTGAGACTAATGTTGAAGCCTCTCATCCAAACTGGGCTCAAGCGACCCAATCTGAGTAGAAACTCTATCCTAGACCCTCAGACCTTTTTCCTATTCAAGCTGATAAATAAAGACCTATGAAGAATTCTGTTCTGAAAACCCGCCATCTTTCAAGGAAAACAAAATCTCAATCAGCCACACTTAGTTTGTTTAAACATTTATTTGATCCAGAATACTTTTCACAAATGTCATCTGCTTTCTGAGATTATTCCCAGGAGATTCTGATGGTACAGATTTTCTTCTTAAACAACATTATTGACATGTTTATCTGTACAATGGAGAAGCTGGGCATGTTTAGGAGAATAATATAGCGATTACAGGGTTAATAAAGCCAAATATTTGTTGAGAGTTCTGTAATAGTTCTGATAATTTTCTTTTTGGATAATGTTGAAGAAGAAGAGGGTTTGTAGGCATTAGAGTAACTCCTTTACCTTTCCAATTGAGTGATATAATATAAAAAGAAATCTGAAGTAATATGCAGAACCTCACTGTGGGTTCAACAGGTTGATCCATCAGAATTTCCAGAGAAAAAATTAGGTTACCACTTGACAATGTGAATTTTAACAAAAAAGCTTTGGGTAGCCATAGCTTTCATAAATCAGGAAGTGCAAGGATCAAAATCTATTTGCCCAGAAAACAAACAGAGACTATGAGCTCATATCCCAAATTACATTTCCTATCGCTACTTAACAGAAAGAGATAATACATAAAACAATAACAATGATAGAGTACATTACTGCAAAAAGTATAATTATTTGCTAATTTCAGACATATCATAGGATACTTAAACAGCTGTAGTATGCGTATAAAGCAACCTTCACCATGATGCTCAAAGTGTAAGTCTCGAACACAGCCAGGCCCAGCTCTACATTTACCTATACCAACAGCATCTGAGAGTTCACATGGCTATGGGATCATGAGTGCTGCAATGTGTGTACAGGGGACATGCATTAAACATCGTCCATCACTGCATGGAAGAAATACACCTAGCTACCTTTCCGCAGAAGGTAGGGAACACAGGAAGGGCAACCAAAGGCTTTCCTGGAGACATGGAAAAAGAGAGGTTGAATTGTGTATGTGAATCCTGAAGTTTTCAGTTCTGCAAATGCTAGCTTTCATTAACCACTGCACAGTGAATATAACACTTTGTAATCACATACAATGAACATACAGCAGATATAACAGATATAAGTCAAATAATATTTGGAGAAATGTCAAAACTTTGGAGGAGATCTTATCTAGAGAAGAAAATTTCATTACAGAATCTTGCAGCTATGCAGTTATTCAGCTTCTCTCTAGATCCAGTTAGTACAAAGTAAACACCAAGATACTGTCAGCGTTACCACCACAGGTTCAACAAAGCACAAAGGAAAATAAAGAACAACGTGAGAATAAAACTATACTACACCTAGGTAGGACAGGTAGACTCAAATGTTTATTTTAACAATCATCTCAAACATTTTTCTTCCAAATAATATCATTCATTTTGAATACTTGAAAAGTTCCTATAATTTGTATTATATGATAAATAAATTCTAGAAAAAAAAGAAAACACTGAAAAATTTCCATCAGTAATAAGACACTTCAGCAATAATACACTTACAATCCATACTAACAGGAAGACAAACAATCCATATTTGGCACAAAATACTGAAACTCCAGTTACACCCTAGTTCCCACTTGATTTAAACCTTCATTAGAAAATATACAACTGTTAGTGCAGAACAATAGAAATATCTCATGTAATAAGAGTAAATTATATATGAATGAGAGCCAGACACCCTTTGACACACTGCTGATAAAACTCTTGGCTTCAGGCACATTTCTGAATTGGAAACCCCGTTGGGGTAGCTCCCCAGCAACAGAGTTACGTGAGAATAAAACCACACTATAATAAACTTACCTTACTGACAATTTTATGCACTGTTCACTAATGTTAATTTAATAAGATACTTTTGCAGGGTAGCTGCCTAGTGTCCCAGACTGCATGTTCCAATACCACACTTAAAGCAGCAGCTGGACTTCACCAAATTGACTGTCAGTCACTATTCAGTGTATACGTTACAGCACTTTAGTTATAATTCTGAACTAGAACTGTCTTTTAATCTAATTCTGGAAGGAAAGCATGGCTGCAGGAATCTGGGTTTCACGCAGACATTTCAAGTCGCTTAAGATCTTCTAAGTATCAGAGAGATCCTCTTAGGGCTTGTTTGCTGTACTGTGATGACCTTACATCTAAATAGGACAAAATATGTGGGGAAGGAAAGGGGAACATATTTATCTTATATACATTGACTTAGTATCTTAATTCTCCTTGATGCTCCTATGTGTTCCTGTATGTCAGAAGCCAGAAGCGTATCAAGTGAAATTATTTGCATCGAGATACAGGCTTGTCTCTTTCTTTGTGGTTTCTAGAATTTCGTTCTTCCCGATGTCTTCTCTCGGAGAAGAAAATATGTTCAGAAAATCCATCTGGACTAAGAAAATCAACAATAATCCCTTTTACGAGATGTTCCACCTGGTAGCATGGAGACATCAAAGGTTCAAGCCTTTATTCCCCCTCAGAAAACCAAAAAGACAGTTGGAAATATCTGGTGGGAACAGTGTCTTCCAAGTAGTAGAAAGTAATGTTAGACGTCTTGATGAATGTCAACATGCTAACATGAAAGCAAGTTGGTTATCTGAACTCTACCGGTGGCTCAGTGAAATTTGCTATCTGATACAAAGGCCACTGTTGCTGCCTATATTCTCAGCACCTTTGACTAAACTGTACACACACACTGGAACTGGGGAGTACAAGTACTGTAATTTCTTCAGATAATTTCTAAAAGGTATGGCTGGTGTAGTTACACTATAGTTTCTTACCATATACAAAACTGATATTACTAAACTAGTGCGATGCAGATTATATTTAAATAGTTAAACAAAAATACATAAAAGCATTAGGATTGCTTTGGGAAGCTACTAAAGAAGATCACTTTCTTGTTTTCAAAAGTACATGTATTCCTGAGATCACATAGAATCTGATGCTCAACTAGATATTCATGATAAAACGGCTCTGCCTTTAATTCTTTCCCCAAAATTTTACAAAAAAGCTAAGAAACTTCCACAAGTGTTTGTTCTTGCCCAAATAAAACAGAAGTAGTCTCTGATCATTCATTCTTGAGTGTGACTTTTGGGAACAACATGGCAACATGATTTTTGGCAGATTGATGATTTAATATAAAAAAAAATCCAAAAGCATATGTAAAACTCAAGTTGTCAGAGGGCTTTGACACATGAAAAGGTTACCATGCACTCGCTGCTGTCATTTAGTCAGTGTGCATGCTTCTACTCCGTAATGAGTGCTCAACATGAGATAATTTAAGGCAGGCATAGAAACAGTGTGGTGTTACTTAAAAGGCTATACACCTATCAATAAAACCTCAAGACAGAGTATTTATGCCTCCAGTCACATGGTTTGCCTATCTGCATAAATTCCCTGCAACTATCCATATTGCATATTGTGGGTGCACCCACATCTGACTGGGAAATCACTAAGCCCTCACTGATAGTAGGATAACTTACCATACATTGGTATCATTGATTGAATTGTGAACACGTTACCATTGCACGGCTGATGGACAATAACTTGTTCACGTGTCAAAAATCAGAACTATTTTATCCTCGAGGAAAGTTGTGTGTGGTAGTCTGCCATTAAAGCTTGTAATTTGTTCCAAGTTATGTTAGTGTGACAAAATATTTCAGCTCTGAAATGTGATAATGATGTGACCATATGGAAAGTCTTGTTACAGTACTGTTGTGATAAATGCAAAAATTCAGCTGCGCATACCTCCCAAGACAGAATATTTCTCATTCTTCTTTGTTTAGGTTTAACCTGGAAGCAACATTATCTATCATTATTTCAACAAGGTTGTCATCATATTTGTAGAAAGGCCTTGGCATAGCCTCTTAACTCCTAAAACTGTGTATTTCAGATGTCTACACGATGACATCTAGGTGAATCTTAGCTGTGTACATTCCACTCAGTAACACTGGCACACTTTGGAGTAGAAGCAAGAAGCTGGGGCTTGCTCTTGCAGTTTTGCTGAGTCTGAGTGCTTACTTTTTGCAAGGCTCAGAGATGCTACTGTCAGGATACCTCATATGTAGGATTTGTACTAGAATGCCCCTATCAGATTTTTTTCTATTCATTCCCTCTTCCCTCCACATGATGCTAATATGTCTGTTTACACCAATTCCTGAATTTATGTTTCATAAAAGTTGAAAGAAAAGTATTAACTGTAGGTGACAGAAGAAAGACTAATTCCCCAACAGGCTTTATTTGGTAAATGTATGAGATATCCGGGTTTTGATGAAATAGAAGACGCTGGTCTCCTATGCTGTGCAATTTTTGAAGAGCTTCGAATGCCAATAGCCTAGGATATGGGAACTGTAAGTATGGGCTCATTCATGAGATGTTATACCTACGAGGAATTAATTTATTCCTGGTGTAAGAGACCCGCTTTATCTAGTAGCAAAAGATCCTGCAAAAAAAGAGTTGCTGCCTCATAGTGAGGCAAAGAGGAAATGTTTTCTGAAAACATCACTGCCAAGAAAGTAGAGTGTGAGTCGGTACAGAAGGCAGTGCCCTTAAATTTCTACAATATTTTGTTATTTTAACCTTAAAATCAACGCCAATTTATTATTAAAATCAGAAAAATATGTCTTTGGCAGTTATTAAAAGATAGATGGAGGAACACTTAAAGTTTCAGTCTGCCACCAGAAATAACTTTCTCCCAAGATCTCATTTTATTACAGGATTTTTTCATCAGGAAATTATTTCTAACAGCAATTTCTACTTTCTCACTAAATTGTGGCAGTTCCTGAAAGTATCATCACTTCTACTGCTTCTTCAATTAATTATGAGTTGGTACAATGTATGGAAATATTAATATAAACACATATTTATTGGAAGAATATATTCTAAATATAAGATTGCAATATATTGTTAAAATCAATATATGTTTTTCATACGATCAAAATAAAAAATGTCAGGGTTCCAAAGTCAATTGTTTTAAAAACTCTCTTTCACAAGAAATTTAGAGAACTTTCAACATAATTTTGAGTATTTTAAAAAATATTGCAATTTCCTGTTTCTAATCAAGTTCTCTGATACAGACTTTCACTGCACGGTAATATATACTTTTCTGTAAAATACAGTGCACCAGACGAAACTAACTGGTTAATGACTGTTTAATACTATCTCACTTATGTCCATGCTAAATTGCTCAACAAACTCAGTGATACATGTAGGTACAACAGGCTGGAATTTTTACTCCCAAACCAAAAGGCTTAATAAAATACAGAACATTGATGAACCTTGTGTTGAGAGTAAAATCACAAGGACACATCCCTACTGTGGCAGGCTGAAGTCTTGTTTCAGTGGGGTTAATGAAAAAGGTATTGTTGTCCCACTCTAAGACATGGAAAAGACTGATTCTAAACCAAGGAGGAAAGGATTTCCTTCACGCTGGCAGGCCAGCTGTATATAACAGGAAGATCAGTCTGTGTCTCTTGAATGGCGTTGTAGCTCTCAAAGCAGCCCAAATGCATCTCTTCTTCCAGGAGTATATCTCAAAACCAGGGCTATGCTGAGCTGGAAATTGCAGGATAATACAAATCACCAACTGTGAGAAGATGTAAGCCAGCGAGGGCTCCAGAAGCCAGTATTACTCAGTTGTTTTGGGGCCCACCTGCTCACTGTGACCTGAAATGGAATGGTGGGACCGTGGGGAGCTTCGTGCCCTGTGGCTTGCACACATACAAATATTTTAATATAAAGGTTGCTATGTTTACAAAGATTTGACAACTCTGCTCTAGGAGGAGGATTTCCTCCAGCAGAGAAAAGATTAAGATACATACTATCTGCGATTTCTCTTATGAAGCCATGGTAAATGGAAATCAACAAAGACTTATCATATCATTGTCATTTAGATCAAGGAATAAGGATTTGAGCTGGTAGACTGAAGATAGAAGAAGGTGAGATGACTATTGACAATAGATTTCTGTAAGCTGAAAAATAAATACAGTGAATTCTGTTCTGACTCCTCTTTTCTTCACTGTTTTCCCATGGCAGTTCCCTACTTTAGACAAGATGTTCACAATAAGTAAACAAAAGTAGTACAATGACTTTCTAATTCTTCTTTCTAGGAAGAGCTAGTTATATAAGTAACTTGTAAAGATGTTAAGATTTTCTGTCTAAAATTAAAATTGTCCGGAATTTATGCAAAGCTTTCCCCTCAAATAAATGTTTCTAGTGATGTGAAGATTCAGAAAATGCTTCAACAGCAATAACTGGGATGGACGCTCTGTTGTAATAATTTGGATACACTTGACTAATGCAGTTATTTGCAATGAGGTTGGCACACTGCCCAAAGCACTGAGCAAACAAATACAGAAAGACATTCAGTTTAGTGCCTTCCAATACTGCAATGACATTTTTGTTCGGTCCAGGGATATTGTGGACAGTATAGTGTACTCTGTCATCAAAAATTACTAAAATATATTTATATTTCTTCGTTAAATTCATCAGTATAAAAATGCTGGTGAGGCACAAGTGTTTTAAATCAAATTAGTATGCAACATAAGGCAGCTGTGTATTCAAATGGGTTTTTAAGCAATTTGGTTGTTTTCCTTATAATAACAGGAAAGAACATTTTGATTTTGAAGGTGACAGAGGCAATATTACCAGAATTAAACAATCTGAATTAGCTTTTTCATGAAATGTAATATGTTTTATGCTTTTAGATGGGATGCTCCAGTGCTTTCAGATGAGCCTTTCACTGTCACAGTCAATGGCCAGGAACAGAATAAGCTCTGGAGGTAGGATTATCCTCAAATTTAATTTTTTTAGAAGAAGCTAATGGCAAATGTTTCTAGCAAACTTTAGGTGTATCTATGTTATAACTAGAGAACCAAGACAGGATATTAAAAGAAAAGATAAGTATGAAATTAGTGAGCAAAGTTTGACATTTTGCTTAGCCTGAATTTGATGTCTGAAATGAACATAATCTCTAGAAGGCTAAAAAATATATACTGTTATATAGTATATACCTGCTTTTGTTTTCAGATAGACACAGGAAGAAAATAATAGCAATCTATCATTTATATGTATAATATGGTGTCAAAGAAACATATCTTTAAAACACTTACATTTGAATTTGTGTAACAAGATAGAGATTTCTGCAGGGAATGGATGTGAATTTGCTTTTGTTATACTTCAGGATGTAGAAGTTTTCCTCTGTTCTATAAAACTGCAGTTTGATTCAGATGTGAAAGGACGCTACCTAGCTAACACAGCAAATAATATTTCTCTGGAAAATAACATGGTGATTCTATGCTTTATATCATTCATTGGCTTTAGGATCAAATGTATTGAATTTACAAGTAAAAAGATGAACATCTCTTCCTTAACTGTTACACACAATGCAAGTTCTACAAACCAAATCAGATGCTTTCTTCTTGACACTTCATCACAAAAACCTATGGTCCTCAACCCTTCAGTTGCACCTGTGCAAATCCACATCTTCAGAGAAGTCCACACATATGGATCTGTATGCTATTCTCATGAACTCAGCTGGCCTAAGGAAAGGAGAGTAAGGGAGACAGGGAGTGAGAGAGGAGAAGGGAGTATGCCTGCAGAGCATATTCTGTGTGTGCCTAAGACCTTGGTGTAGTGAACCATGTGAGCAGCATAAATCTACACAATTCCTGAGATATGCCTTGCAGTAGAATGGAAATTCTGGAACAGAACTACTAGTAGAATGGGAATATTTCTAGCACTGTTTTAAAGTAACTAGTCTGGAATTTGCAATGAAATGACAGCATGCTCACAGTCAGCTGAAGCTGAGGGATTTAAGAAGCTACTCCCTAGTTTAAGAACTCTTCTAGACTGCTGGTTACTGCATCTCTGCTCTGAGTTTTCATTAGGCTCATCACAATTACATGCCCAATGAAGGCTGTGTATGAGATGCAAGTAGCTAGGAAGGGTGCTTCTCTTGTGGATGGGGACTATGGGAAGCATTTCCAGATGTTGCCAAGAGTAGCGACAAAGTGCATAGATCTAAAAATATGATGTTTTCCAGGTTCTTCAGCTTTAATGAAATCGACATATTCATGGTCACAGAATAATGCACTGCACAGCCCTTAATTTTGACCATATAACCTTGAGATTTCAATTCACACTTTCTTTATTACAGTGGTAACTGTCTTCTACACCTGCCACAGAATGAAAGACAGGCAGTTCAAAGTTTGGTTCCGTTATTTCCTCCTGAAAGTTACCCAGGAAGGAATTACATAGGAATCTGGGTATCCAGCGGAAATATAAGAGTCATAGGCTACTGTGGGGAGTGCTGGAAAAGGATACTACTTGAGTCAATGACAAAAAGTAGTCACTACTTTAGTTGATCTGAAATAAAGATAATTTTTTGCAAGAAAGAGTTGAAGATAGAAGATTCCACCAGTGTTCAATCTACAAAAGGATCGTGGAAGAAGATGCACAGCCAAGAGGACATCAAGAAGGGAAATTTGGTTTGGAGTCTTTATCGCTGTGTTTGTACAGGAGAACCCTAGAAATAGAGAAACACATTTGGAAGCAATTAAAGGAAACAAGTGGGATCATAGAGGAATCAACATTGAACTTCTCATTACAAAAAAAAGATGAAACTCCTGAATTATCTGCTAGTACATCAATATAGAAATCAGGTTGCTATTGTTTAAAATGATATTTGGGCTTCTTTCTGTCCAATATGATATGTTAGTTCAGCTAATTCACTCGAATGAGCTGAAGAACACTAGGCATACATCTCTGACACCAGAAAGAGAAGCACTATCCATGTTGCAATGCACACAATTACAAAAAATAAAAATAATTAAAAAAAAATCTGAAGGCAATCTTTGAAATATAATCAAAAAATTGCATAAAGGGAAGCAACAGGCAATGATTAGATTCTCCTTCCTTACAACTTGGTAATTTCAAGAATTAAGCTAAAGAGTCTAGTAATATAGGCTCTATAATCGTCTGGAAAAAGATGCAGAATATTCTGGAATATGCCAAGACAGAAAGAATTATTAAGAAAATTTCAGGCCATTAGTGTTAACCTTTTTTTTTTTTTTTTTTTTTGGCAAGAATATAACTAGAAATAATGGTACGGGACAGGATTACAAGACATTTAGAAATGGGTGATTTAGTTAGGGACAGACAGCATATACTCACTAAAGGTAAATCGTGTCTGACAAATTAGCCTGAATCTGATTATTTTAATGTTCTGTTGGTGAAGGAACAAATTAGTGTCCACAATTCATCTGATTTTCAAAACTATATTTGCCACAGAAGAGACCTAGTTTGCAAAGGGGGAATTATGGGCAGTTATTGAAATAGAGTGAAAATTATCTCAGGAAAATGAAAGAGCATGTCAATTAACAGTAACACTTCAGGTGGAAAAACGTATACAATCAGCAGTCAATAAGCACCACTTTACTTGACCTATTACACAAATTGCATTGAAATCAATGTCAAGAACGGCTAGATTTAGAGGTAAAACATATTAAGAATAACAAAAATACATTAAGTTTCTGGGAAATGGATAGTAAAGCTGCATCAACATAGTTTATATCTGAAAATAAGAAAAGTTTTGGTGCTTTCCTGCACTGTAATTCCCACTCCCTTTTTTGCATTCAATCATTCATTCTTCAACCCAGCAAATCCTTTTCAGAAACTGTGAACAGTTTTTTTTTTGAAGGGCTAGATATTTTTAAAATATTTGTATAATAAATGTATTCCAACAGATCCCAAAGCCTGGATTTACTCTAGTGATCCTCAGGGATTCATATCTGAGAGCATTTCCAGATGACTCTGAGAGCATGAGTGCTACAGCTGCTCCTTCAGGAAGAGAATTTCTTGCCTAGGCCACTGTTTTATTTATCTTTGACTTGCGCAAAGGACACATCACAGTCACAACAAAAAATCATGCTTCTATCTTACAGGCCTCTTGGATTAGGTATTATACGTAATTCCTTCAGTCAAGCAAGAAATAGTGGTTTGCTTCATGTTTTTTGGTTTAGCTTATAATAAACTACCTTAATACAGCCCTGAAATTGTTCAGGGAGTACTCAGACTCAGCGTTAAGATGATTTGTTTTAGGTCATACTGCCATATATTTTAATTCCACATTAACTTTATAACCAAGATACATAAAGAGATCTTTGCATCTTCTTTAAGAACTGATACTGTGCAATTATACTTTTAGAATATACTTGGAACGTAAGATTGAAAATTTCCACCAATGCGGCTTATCTGAAAAGGCTACCCTTCCACTAGCGTGCCCAGCCCAGAGCCCTACGTTATTCTGGCTTTGCTTCCTTCAGCATTGCTGACGAAGCTACTTCTTTTCAGCATAACTTCAATATTCTTTTGGAGTAGGATTCTGCTGTTAGATGAACACCCTAATGACTATTTCATCCTTTATGTCTATTCTAAAACTATTTAATTATTCACAGCATGTGATAATACTTTGAGAAAGTGAGGCAGATTCGGCTAAGGATAACTTGTAACCTGTTCATTCAGGAAGGTGTTCTTGGGAAAGGAGGGCATTTTACTTCAAATCAGATTGAGAGAATTCTTGAACCTGCTGAGCCCCTGATTTACTGACATTTAAGTGAGAATGGGTACTTTCATCTCCCTTTGCTAAAAAACATCTAATACCATCTCTAAATCTAGCCACTGGTTTCCAAATGTCCTTTGTTTTTAATCAAAACAAACAAACAAACAAACTACTAATTGTTGGACATGAAATTCTCATTTTCTGCAACCTCAAACATTTCTTTTTCCTGTGCCCCATAATCTGAATATCTTGGTTTTATATTAGCCTGAAACAGATTTTAAGAATTCTTGGTAATTATTTCTAAGTAAAGACTTAACTTTCACCATTCTGCTATGGCCTTCACTGATGGCACAATCAACCAAATTGCAGCAGACTGTCCTTCTCTTTTCTATAATAATTTTATATTCCAGCCTCTTCTAGAGTTTCATTATTTGTAAATAACTACAATTAACGAATATGGTACAATTCATCCATTAATGCTGCAATGCAGACACCTTAATCTCAAAGATACCATTGTTAGGTACTACTTTTAAATACCACAAGGAGCAATAACAAAGTTCCTGACATTGTAAATAACTGTCAGTGCCAAAGCAGTGAATAGGAAAAATGAACAGTAATCTGACTCACTGTCACTAGGAGACAGAATAGGAACTAGAACAGCATGATAGATACCCTCGTTCCCATCAGAGATTGTTTTACTGACAAGAATCAATATCTGCAATAGTGGTAGTTTCATATTTTCCTTGTGTGGATCCCAGCTGCCTTTCTGCTCCAACACTTTACTATTCTTAGGAGACATCAGTACTTGGGTACTTGGGCATCACTTTCTCTGGCAAAGACTTGCACTGCTGGGCATTACTGGATCTGCACTGGCAAAGGCAGCACACCAAGCTCCTCATTACTTACCCTTTCTACAACTTCAAAATCAGATTTTTCTGGACTGTTTCATACCATTTTTTTCTCCAGGTTTGTGATTTTATATTGTGTTGGCCTACTTGGCGTTTTAAAATAATGCGCATAAGATGTTAATGGTTAATGTCTCACAAGGGTAAGAAAAGTACTGTCAGTAAATACTTGTTTGGGAGACCGTAACCTGATGAACCCCTTGCTGTTCTCATATGTTTTCTACTTGTTTTATCAGGTCAGGGGTTTTCACCTAAGAGAGGAGAAGGCACATATAACAAAATATATATATATATATATTTCAATCTGTTCGTTCCAGACAAATCTGTATGTTCTTACTCTGTGTGCCCCAGTTTGTTAATGTAATGCTTTCCAAGAGCATACTATAGCTCTATAGAGCACTGTAGTCTAGTTCCCTTGTTACGGTCAAGGGAAAAGCCACCGACTCTGGCATTATTCCTACGAAGAGTGCTTTGTTTGAATTTCAGTATTAATACTATCAGGACACTGCTGGAACAGAAGAAAGGGACACCTGCTCTTAGTATGTTCCCTTGTCAGTTCCGTGAACGCATGCAGTACTGCATGGTTAAATACCTAACACATGTTGCCCATCTGCATTACTGAACTATTCAAGCCTTGCACAATCTGCAGCAACCATGACACCTTCTAAAGAACGGATCAGAGCAGTTCATCAAAACCAAACAGTTAGTTGCAAATTGCTCCATCAGACTTTTTCCAGCTAATTCTAACTGTGACCACTCTTGCTGATTAATGTTGTTGTAATCCTGCCTGAGCTGAAAGGTTTAGGAAGGTGCAATATAAAGTTTCTACCAGTTTCTAGAATAATCAGTTTGCATAACAGGGTGCATTAATCTTATATGTAAACCTATTAAGAATTTTTTAGTTTTTCAAGCATGCAAGCATGGAAAATGTAGGCCTAATAAGTCTTTAACATAAGTATCCTTAATAAGGCATTTGAGATAAGTTACAGTGTAGCTACGCTTTATAATGCTGAAAGATTCCAATAACTTTGTTTATGAGATAAAAAGAAAAGCAAAAGTATGACTTTTATTAAGTTAGAACATTCTGCTGGTTGTTTGCTGCAAGTGTTTTTGGCGGTTATTAAGTGCGAAGTCCAGCTATTTTGACATGAAATATTTTTATACAGTATTTGTAAGATTAAGCTATAACACTGACCTTAATGATGCTCTTAATGTAAATTTGAAGTAAATGTGAATGACCATGAATTTATGTAGCTAATAAGCAAGCAAATCTCAAAACTATTAATCCACATGGTTAAAAATGAATATGTGAAGTAGGTAAAATAAGATATAGATAAAGTTTTGAACTTTTCCTTGGGAAATTGTTTACTACTCTGCACCATTCTACCTGGGTATTCTACAGGTACACAAGAGAAAGAAAGTAAACAGGTGAAAGAAAAACCATTGGTTTTTGAATTTAGTAATGAAAGGCATTCTGCCTTTTAGTTTTTCTTTAAATAAATCTATGACTCATAGTAACAATTTTAGCATGACTGTTAAGTGTTACCAAAGAAACAAGTACTATATAGGGCTTAAATCAAGACATGTACATAACATAAACATCTCAGAACATTATTATTAGGCTAAAGTTTATTTACCAAGACTAGTATATTGCAAAACTGTTGCAAAGCTAAGTCTCCTAGTGAAATAATATTTTAGTGGATACATAATAGAGTAATAGCAGGAGAGAGGATTCTACCTACCATCTGACTGAGGACTGACTGCCCTCACACCAGGTTTTCCCTGCAATTTAGCATACGGGCATATTAATGCATGAGTCTGTTAGAAGAAATGATCGAGTAGCAGGAAGCGCTAACAATGTCCATCTATTTGTACTGTGGAAGAAAAGAAGTGCTAGTACAGTTTGTCTTCAGCTCTATTCGCCCTGGGCTGTCTGGGAAAAAGCACAAGGAATTGGGGAAAAAAGAGAAAAATGATTCCTTTTAATTCGAGGCAGAATCTATTATGACATAATTAATAAGAAGCTTACATTTGAATGTAAAAAGCAACTAGTGTAAGAACTGAGCTCACGTACTTCTTTGATCCTTTGTCACAAATCATCTAGAAAATGCTACTAATAGTGAGGTTATTGTTACGCAGCAATTCAACATATGAAAAAGTCCCCGTGATTAAATTGTTAGATGTTTTACAAAAGATGGTTTTTGTTCATTATCTGATATTGTTTTACTCAAAGGCTGATATCACAACCTCTTAAGCATCAACTCCTTTCAATACAGCACTGGAGGAATATCTGACCTGCAGTCACACTTGCTGATTTTGTGAAATCAAGGTCTGTGCATAATGGCAGCTCCAGCTGTATTTAAAGCTTGTCTGCTGTAAGAAATTTGAGCCACTATGACTACATGGGATATTGTGATTCCTCTTGTTAGTCCTGAAGCCTCACGTGGTCTCTGAGCAAGAAAAAGGGGAAATTATCCTTACCCTATCTAAGACTATGTGGGGAAGAGGGCAGTTTTTCTTATCCTTTCACCAAAGACAAAAAACCCCCTCAATTTTACGAAGAAATGCATAAGTGGATTATCAGATGTCTGTATTTCTTTCAGATAAACAAAGAGATTTCACTTTCTGCAATGGACACTCTCTTCTGGGAAAGGGTAGGATCTGAATAACACTCCCGTTCTACAAGATACCGCGTTCTGTGACTGCTCCTGCATTACGTAACAAATCTCTAAAGTGGCTAGCCCTTGGTAGGGCAAATGGAATGGAGAGCAAATGGAGAAGAGACAGACTTCTCCTTAAACTAGTTCAATAAAAATTAATCTCGTCTGCTATCAAATTAATAATTTGATTTTACTACCTGTTATATTAATTTTCTAATTGAATCATTTGAACTTATTGAGTTAAGGATTCAAATTTAATGACAACATTAATTTGATCTTTACATTGTTTAACTATAATTAGCTCTCTGAAATTTTTATATATTTGCATAATAGAAAGCTTAACTTAAGATCTGTTTTTTCTTCTCCTGTTTTCATAAGAAACTGGCTAGTCTGTCAACACATAATGGTGTCAAAACTCTGAAGACAGAAACAACCTCAGCTACAAACACACATTTGCTTCTTAGCTAGTGTCTAGTCTACAATAGTTATAAAAAATACTGACTCCATCATCCATTTCCATTCCTGATCAAAACAGCTGTATAAATTTTTTAAAAACTTAATTTAAAAAGAGATAAAAATTCTGGTATATCTTTCAGGACAATTTTCATTTCTTTTACACTGAAATGTCAACAGTTTTATTCTTTACTTAAGATTTGTAAAGAAATGAAAATGGCTGTCTACAGTTCCAAAGTTTTTGCTGCAGTCTTACGCATGTTCTCGCTATTACTCTTGCAAAGACATAAAACAATACAAGATCTCCAGGTAACTGAAATGAATAAGCAAAAAGACCATTTAAATACAAAAGTTTTCTTTTTAATTGTATGAAAATAGCAAGTTACTTCAGTAGGACCAATAATGCGAACCACATAGCATCAGAATTAACTGCAAACTTTCATCTGTCCATTGTCAGGTTTACTTTACATTCTGTTTGGTCGTTCGAAATAACAGGGACTTCAGTTTAAAAAAAGAAGTGTATCACAGATGAGCAATATACTACAGGTTGAAAGATCCAAAAGGACTCACAGTGAGATACATGCATGAGAAAGAGATGAAAATACGTTATCTATTAAAGTATAAAGAACTTCACTCGACTTGCATGACTCTTTGTATCAAGCATGCTGCAGTACTCTTCTGATTCTAATATGAAACTATAGTAAGGATCATTGCACTAATGCAAGAGGATTTGTGACAATGTTGCAGAAATTTTACTGTCAAAACTGAACTGCAGTGTAATGACTTTTGTTATCATGGTTTCTAATAACTATTCAGCATGAATTGACCCTACATATGTTTTACTGCAATAATATGTCAGTTATTTAGAAAGCAGAAAAAGAAAACAGAAATCAATAGAGCCCTCCCCCCACACAATATGGTCACTCCAAGACGGCAGACCATGAATATAATAAATATTTTATTTACATTTTAAAACAATTGTAAATTGCAGAGGGACTATTTTTGAATAAAAGTTATGTGAACAAAAACAATTACCATCAGAAATGTATAAGACTGTGCCACTTGCAGTGCTAAAGACAGATTCAAGCAAATAGGTTCTTCACATATAATGACTTCTTATACCTCCCCATTTGGGAATCAACACTAACTTCATTATAAAATCAAATGCCAATGCCTGCAGCACAACCATCAATGCTTTAGCCCCATACATTGGAAATATGAAATTTTACTCATGGCACAGATTTTGTAAGTGACTAAGTTTCAAAGACGGCAAGATTGTCCAGTATCAGAAGAAAGATTTAGAATTAATTAGATTTGATTTTCACACATATTCATACTCTTGGCACTAATAGTCAAGCCTGTGCAGATTTCCAGAAGAAATTACTGACACGTATCTTCAGGGCAGAAGCTGTATTAATCACTTTATTTTAGGTAAGATTTTGTTACTTAAAGTCCATCAAATAAAGACAAATCTACAAATCTTGCCAGCATAAGTTGTTGTTACCTCAAAATACACGTATAAAAAAATAGTTTTCAACATTATGAAATGAAATCTAACTGCCTTTGAAAGCAAATGCTTAGGGAAAATATTAGGTGCTGAACAGAATTTATTTAAAACCAATGCCAAGATTCACCAGAGTTTATTCTAATGTCATCTAAAAAAGATGGAAATTTCTGGTTCATGCTACTAACGATATCCAACTAAGGATATCGGTTCATGCTACTAAGGATATCCAACGTGCCACTGGGCAGCTGAAAATATGTGTCTCAAATCAGTTTGAAGAATATCTTTGTAAAGGGACATATCTTCCTCAAATGCAGCAAACTATTAAGAAAAGCAAATGAGCGAAAAATAGTATCTCAAGATAGGCAGGTACAGAGGCAATTTTTTATGTCTAGGGTGATATTTGATTGCACTAATATTTGGTATTTGATCAGATTAAAAATTAGGATAATTTTAAATGCATTGCATAGTAGTGATCAAACACTCAAAAAAGCATCTTTGCTGACAGAATATATATTTCATTTTTTATAAATGAAACAAAATATCAGGCATTTAAGTTCTGATCAGCAACTCCCCAAAAATACAATACTCTGTAAAAGTAGAAAATTAACTAGGTAGGTAAAACACTACCTTAAAGAAAGTCATATAGCCATTACATCTCTACATTCATCTAAAACTCTAAAAAGTACATCTAGAGATAAGATTACAAATGAACATTAGCAAATTCTAAAGTTTTTGCTGCAGAGTAAGAATACCCATTAAAAATCTTCAGATGCTTGGATGTGACTAACAAATAATGTCAGTCAAAGGAATAGATAGATTGGAAGCCTCACTAGACTCACCAGAATGACTATCACCCTTCGAGTATAATTTGTTTTCTTTTCTGTAATACAAAAACCAATTACTCCATACGTCCTTGCAGAAATCAAGAATATTGAAAACCTGAACATTAGTACTGTAAGTATAGAGGAAATCAGGTTTTTCACATACAAGAAGTTGGATTGTATGCGAAGTATGAAGAAGTATGCACACAACATATTTCTCAAATGCTTGTCTTTAAGAGCTTAAAATTTTCTAGCATATAAAAAGCAAGGAATGTGCATTTGCGGTTACATTTTGCACCCCCAAAATTTATGGGACATACACACCACAAATTAATAAAAACTTACTGTAGCTTTTCCTTTGTTTTTCATTTTGATGGAAAACATGAACCATCACTCCCTCCCCATATGTAATTCAATTTCATGTTCTATTACTTTTTCTGCCTGTTCTCCAGCTAAGTGTTTTTCCAGGTATTCTTCATCTTCCTCTTCACTCTTCTCCCTTTTTTCTGGAAATTGTTTTCATACTATGCATTCCTTTCTACCTCACAGCAATTTTATTCTCTAGCTACATCAACTCATCTAAGTTCCTCCCTTCAATGAGACACTACTAACAACCAAGTCTGTTTCCCAAATTTGTTTTTGATTAAGTAGCTTTCTTTCAGAAATTGCTATTTCTCAAAAGCAAGACTTTTTATTGGAACATCTGGGGCTTGCTGAGCATGACTAAGGAAAGGCTTTTTTGGCTTCAGGTCCTCAAATAGCCTGTTGACCAGGGTTCAACACGCCTCAGGGCCATTCAGAAGAAGTTTAACACAATTAACATTCCAAGAGGAGGGACTGCAAGAAAGAAACTAGCTAAATGTAATCCAGCAGTTATATTAATACTCATCTGGGATACTGGAGACTCATATTTTTGTACTTATTTCAAATGATGCAAAGCTGATATTGAATGTACATCTTCCACTAGGCTACCATCTATTGCCGCGTGCTAGGCTCTGCTTAAATATCCAAAGGAAAAGCTACCAACACCTAAAAATTTTCATTGGGATAAGAAATCCATCTCATCCATCTCATATAAGTAGCAGTAGGGAGAAAATACTGCTTATCTCCTCCCAAGTGCATTCCCAATATGCAACAAGTTTTACACTTTTCACGGGCAGAGCCCTTACATTCAACAATGCATATTCCCTCCACT
This sequence comes from Struthio camelus, assembly GCF_040807025.1. Taxonomy (NCBI): domain Eukaryota; kingdom Metazoa; phylum Chordata; class Aves; order Struthioniformes; family Struthionidae; genus Struthio; species Struthio camelus. The sequence goes on along the minus strand of NC_090943.1, from coordinate 142,369,859 downwards.
CCTCAGTGTATCCTCCTCAGTGCTCAGAAGCTTACGAAGTCATAACAAAACACTCTACGTTACCAAGGCGTTATTTCACTCATCATCATCAAAATGGAGCTCTTTCTAAGGCTGAACAAAGCAGCTACTTAAAAGCCCAAAGCAAACCTACTTGATTAGCTATGGCAGGTGCTATGTCCAGTCAGAATTATTCCAAACAATGTAAAAATAGCTGTTTGCCTTTCATAGCAATATATTTTAAAAATAGCTTCTAATTTGGAGTGTATTATATATATATATATGACATAAAAGGATGAAAGTTTTCAGGATTTAGGGAACAATGAGTACACTTTCTTCTTCTTGAGTGTTCCTGTCACTGTGATGCATATGTACAGTACAGCAACTAGAAAAATCATTACATTGACAGTCCCACAGAATTGATTTTCTGTTGCAGTTGTAATTCAATTATTAGCAAAGCCTAAGAAGAAAATATACCTTCTTTTTATAAGAGCTGTATGTAATCAACACCTTTTTTCTTTTTGTCACAATTACTAAATACTTTATGTGATAATGGTAGAATTATCTTGCTTTTAAGTTGAACTAGTTATTCATTTTAAAAAGAGTTATCAAAAAGGAAATTAGATCTGTTGTCACTGTAATTCTCAAATTAATATCATGCATAGACTTTCTCTTCTTCATACATATACCTCTACTGAATGGCATAGAGGACTGTCAGAAATTCTAAATATTATCATCACTAATTTCTATCGCAGGCTTCGGCATATGTGGTACGATGCTGATTATAAGCTCCTATAGAATACTCATAACCATTTTCTTCAGAAATAAGATTTTAAAAAGCCAAACAAATGATTATGTAGCACTGCTGATGAAACTAGATCTTGTTAGTGTTACATTGCAATTTTGCTATTTTACTATGTTTATTTTATTGTATTCAAACTGAGAGTGAAAAAGGTAATAATATACACCAACTCATTTGCAATTTTCTTTGCTTCCAGACTATACCATTGAGATGTATGACAATATCATCCGTACTCTGTCCAGAAAAGGTAAACTGTTGAGTGGGAAATCTGTTAAGAAATATTAAATTTTGAGAATGTAGAAGACAAATATTCCTACACTCAAAAGATTCAGATGGCAGCCTAACACAGACACATTTTTCTTTAGACTTGGTAAAGAGTATGCCCTAATTCTGCATTCAGGGAAAATACATTCCTTTCCTTCTATAACGTAACCATTTTAAGAAAATATTTTGATACTCATAGCAGTGCCTCTGCTCTAATATTGACAGAACATAATTGACACTCATTTGGTGAAGAGAGACAGGAGATAATTTTTCATATTTTTGATGTGTTAAATCTCCAACTTGTTCTCCAAAAATAGCTAGCCTTATGAATATATTCTTAAAAATGCTTTTGTTCTTGAAAGGGCTGTATAGTTAATGAGACTATTTGCAAGGGATTTTTTCATTGATATTTGTCAGCAACAAACTGGATACACTGAATTGCAAAATTATAGATAAACTCACATGATATATGCAGAAATGAGCAGCTGATGATAAGACATATGATGGCATACAATGGACTGATAAGAGTGAAGCTTTAGCAAGTAATTTGGAATTGACATCTCATTTATTTATTTGCAGAATTCTACACTGCACTTTTAGAAAAGGGACTGAAATATCAGTGTATTAGGACTTGATTCCAACATAAATGACCTGAATTTAAAAAGATTCTCACCTGAAACTGTTGATGTGAATTTAAGGTTTGTGGGCACAAGAAGAATTTAAATGCATATTCATTGTCAAAAATACCGAAGTGAAAGATAAGCAAGGAACAATGCAACTAAAATATCTGAACAATATTTTTGTATTGATCATATTTTGAAAGCTAACTATACACACAAACAAGAACAATAAAAAAGACTTTATACATATATTTACATTAACTGGACGTTTCCACAGCAGTTTTGCAACATGTCACTTGATTCACGTTCCATGACACTTTAAAAAATTAAAAAATGTAATTCTATCCTTGTAAATGCAACTTTAGTCAACAAACATCAGATCTGTCCGCTATACTTCCATCATATTCATTCAACTAGGTTTTACCTTTTTTTCATTGTCATTTGTAAATTAAAGGCTTACAGAGCCTGACTATAGCTGTCATAAAACTCACAATTCCCAGAAAGAGCCTTCTATGGAGAAGTTATATGAAATGGCAAAGTACAATTTAATTACTGGATAATATAGCTAGATACAAAAATAAATACATTTCATATTCAAAAGAGAATTATGAATTCTTGAATAATGTATCATGAGTACCTTATATGAATTTCTCTGTGAAAGGAAAAACATGTAAGCAAACAAAGAATGGAAAATACAAAGAGTTTAAAATTATATCTAAAAAGAAAATTAGAATTCAGGTCATAGGTATTACTAGCACATATTCTACTGTTTTTAAAGAGCTGCATTGATCAAATTAATTTTAGAGAGAAGAGAAATGACTGCAGAATTGACTGAGTTATATTAGCATTTTACCTGATGATGATCTCTAACTGCAGCTTCCACCTTGATTCTACTGTCATAGAGTTCTGTGAGGTTTTCTTTATCTTTTAAGTAGTAGTTCTGAAAGATTTGATATTCTTGAGCTAACCACAGATTTTCTTTAATGATTTGCTCCAGAGTAGCCTAAAAAGAAAAGGAATGCTGCCTGAATCCACTGGAAATTCACTGGAAGGAATTCACTCCCTGAAAAATACCTTTCTAAAAAATAAAATTTTAGGTCACAGCTGCAATTTTTTTGACTCAATCAGTTATGAACATCTGCAAAATATAGGTGACAAGACTACAGACCCAATGAAGCCAGTGAAAAACCTGCAAATGAATTTAAAGTGGTTAGGAATTTGCTGCATATATTTATATTGTTGGTGAACAGTATTAACAAATTATTGGTAAAGAAAATGATGTTCCAAATACTTACAGTAGAAACTACTAAAAGGAACATGTGTTCCACCTTTTTACATAAGCCCACTTTCTGGATAGAAATTATCACGTCTTATTTGCCAGAGAATCCATCAAATCCTCACGCACATTTTACTTTTCAAAATTCTCATTTTCCGAGTTATTTATAAAATTGACAAAATGTAATGTTCATGTTCTCACTTAATAATTTTAATGTTTCCTGATTCAAATTCGATTAACTTAATTTTTAAAGACTAATTATATTTTTGCCTCTCATCCTTTGCTGGCAGGTGCAGTTAAGGTTATTAGGCATGTATGCTTCTGTAATCAGAAACATTTCAATTGCTTTTAAATCTTATCTTGACTGAATTTCCTGGGTTTATAATGTGCAATCTCACAACAATCACACGATTTTCTAGGTATTATACCTTAATCTATAACAATATCTATGATTCAATTTAATTTTAAATTTATTTTTATAAGGAATTCTGTTTTAATTTTTGTTATTTTTCCATTAGCAAGCGTTGATGGGGAGGGTAGCCCAACTAGACTATCACTCCTTTAATTAGTTGAATCCTGCAATTTCAAAGATCTTTGACATTTACAACTTTTTAAATTTCAACACTGAAAACAGCATAGCTGATTTCCACGTTTCAAAATATTTTTTCAAAAATATTTTAATATACTTATTTAAAATAAATGTTTAAAATATTGTGTTTCATGCTGGTGATGACAGTGCTACCCGGTGGAGAGGAGAGATGCTTGAAAGGGACCATCTGGCAAACCTGAAACTTAATGAATTTACATATATTGTTCCGTACTATATTTGGGCAGTATTTCTGTTAAAAAGGGATGCATTTTGTAAATTAGAGGAGTGGAGGAAATTTTACAGTTATGAGAGGGTGTAGAAGTCTGGGCCAACTAATTAAGCTCAAAAGTCCACGTGGTGAGTGTTTGCCGCAATCTAAGGCAATATTTTCTTGTAATGTGAAAGCTACAGCCTACAAACTGCTAAAGGCAGAAGAGTCCGTTTAAGAGTCTTGGGTATGCGAGAGGCCTGTTTGTAGTCCCGTGTGCCGAGTACACTCTTGCTGAAAAGCAGAACTAACAGAATAGCCAGAGCAGCTGAAGCATACGACGACATCAGCTGCTCTTCGGATGAAGCCTGTCTACCCAGCAGAAGAGAGGACAGAGAGCCCTGCAACTTGACAGTCCCAAACTGCAAGTGAGATGTTAGCGCAGGAGGCACAGAGCAAACAGCTGTCCTAGTAGTTGCCTCACCAAGGAACCAAAAAAATGGATTGCAAATAATTGCACTTACATTTTTGGGAGAGGAATGTTCAAAGTTACTCTGTTTACTTTCCTGTTGTTCTCTCCCACTTCAACAGAGTACTATTTAAGTCAAAAGATGCATGTCCAAGGCAGAAAAATTAGCTCTTGAGCACAAAGCACTTCAGTTTAATTTTCCTACTTTTGTAGCTGTATTTATACATGATTTCTGAGAAACTTTATTTAGAAGCTCGGCATAGTTATACAACTAAATCTAAAAATTCTTAACGTATAGAACACTTACTCCCTACATCATTAAGGTATGAAAACGCAATGCATTTTTTAGAAACCTGAAAACAGTAAAAATAAACACACATTTTAATGAAGAAGATGCAATTACCTCCTTTATTAATCTTTAGGGATAGGTAAAGCCTTCTTTTCAGACTGATACCTTCATTAATAAACATATGATGATTGACATTAATATATTGACATTCAGTATCTGCAAACGACTAATTTTTTCAGCATTGACAATACTTTCACGTATTTAAGGAATCTGGGAAAGCTACTGAAAAGGTAACTATTTATAGAAAATTAAATCTATATGGTAACTTTCACCAGTATAGATACCTCAGTATAAAACCAGTCCTATTATTTTGTATAATTTAAAATAGTACAGACCTTTTGACAAAGAATAACAGCACACCAAAGAAAAAAATTGGCCTTCGCCAGATAGTCAGTAGCTCTGCCTATACGACCAGTTAAACTAGTCGTCCAATTCAAAAAAGTGCTTTGCTGCATAGCCTATGACAGCTGAGACAGTTAGAGTGAAATGGTTCTTTTTCTCAATTCACTGTTCTGAAAGGAGAGCTGAGGATCAGAATACAAAGAGCATACATTCTTTAAATACTCAGAAGTCACCTACTGAGGTTTCTAGAGTGGATTTCCCAGAATATAGACCAAAAAAAAATCTTTAAACGCATTCTATCTTTATGAAAGAGAGGAATGGTTAAACTGCGGCCAAACTCAGTATGTGAGAATATACACTACACTTTCTTCTCCCATTCTAGGAGAATAGGAATATGAATGTCAAAACTGAAAATAAGATGGTTAAATATAGGATCCTGAAATTTGTTTTATCTCTGCATTTCAAACTTCTGCACTCACAGACTTGTGAACTGATAAAAAGCACAAAGATTCATGTGTTCAGTCTTTCCCTTCTTCAGTAAAACTTGAAATGAAAGACTTCTGATACATTAGTCACTGTCTACAGATATGTTTGTGTTCTTCAAATATTTTGAAACTGATGGCTGGAATATGGGAAGAAATTTATTACATTTATTTGTTTTTGTCTGATTCAAATGAAGTACCTTTCTTCAGGACAAAAGGAAGTATAATTCAGAGGATTTTTTGAAGACTCTTACACAAAATGAAATGATTCTCTAAGTAGAGAAATCAAATGAAACTAGCAAATGCCATACCAAAAACAAATGAAAGAAGATAACTTCTTTGCACTACGTGTAGGCAGCATGTGTGGATTCCTGTTAATATTAAAAACTTATACAGGTTTAAAAGGAACATAGACCTTCCAGGAAGATTATTTAATTAAAAATAAAATCGTTGTGGCCGAAATGCTCTGAGGGCTTTGGAATTATTCTGGGGAAGTGTTACAACATGATTGCCTTGTTCGTATAGTCATCCCTGGACATCTGGTATCTGAGGGGGAATACTGGGCTTTGATGGAATTATACGCTTTTATCTCTTTACATTCTCTTATTCAACACAGCAGCTTGGGAAGCGTCTCTGTCTTCCAGGGACCGCTGGAAGCTGGAAGACTGTTGTTTGCTATACACATTTGAAGCTGAATTCCTGACTGTCATAACATAAACTGGTATTGAAATAAAAAAACTATGTGAAATCAAGAAAAAATTAAAACACCAAAATCCTTCCTAAAAAAGTTGCAAATAACTGTTAGGACAAGTGCTGCTGAACTATGTAATAGAAAAGCAGATGCAACACCATGCAACCCAATGGTAAATCATCAGTTCAATACCTTGGGATATATGGAATTATTTTATGGTTCCACAGTTGTGCCACAAGGTTTTTTAAAGAATAGCAGAGACCAATCTTAGGTTCAATGATTTTGTTCACATAATGATATATCTATAAACATGATACAAATCCCTGTGACTTACAAAGTCAGTTATCAGTTTGAACGGCCACTCTGACAGCAGTGTCTTGTTCAAAAGATAAGAACAATTGATTTTGACAATCAGGTGCATCAGCACAATAAGCTAAAGGATCTATAGGATTAAAGGATCTATATTAATTGGTTATACTACTTAAAATTGATGTTGTGAGGAATGAATTTGGCTTCCCGAAGCAGGAATGATTGTTTCTTTTGTATGTAACAAATATCCCTGTTGGAGAATAACCCATAATGTGATCAGCCAAAAGAAATCACTTATCTTAAAATTACTGTGTTCACGTGCATCCACCTCCCCTCCCCATAGAACTTTCCAATAGGAGTTTAGTAAAGTTTTTCCAGTAGTGTCTGTTGTGTGTCATATGGTTTCCCTTCTAAGGGCATAAACAGCATGTTGACTCCGAATGCCACACATTCCTCATAACAGAGCTGACAATGCCCCATCACTGGAAAAGAAACTTATTGTAAAGCAGGTAATAGATTTTTCTCCTCTTTGAGGAACTACTGACATACCTAATGCTGAATTAGCAAGTAGTTTGGCTCCTAAAAGTCACAGAAGCTACTTAATTTGCATAACAATCACTGACTTACTCTCCTTACTTGGGATCTTCTGTTCATGCTGCCACCAGCATCTGTTGGTTGGTAAACTCATGCACTGAGGATCATGCAGCTATTCAGTAAATCTCCAATACTGGAACCCTGTTAAGGCATGCTGTGCAAACACCTGAGACCTGCTTGAACAATCTCTCGCATGAGTCAGGAGATTTACCTTGTTGATACTACATACTGTTCTAATAAAATCTGCAATCCACTTTTTTGGTCTCTGAGCTGAAATAGGTCTTCCCCCACATCTGCTGCCAAAGTGAAAAAAAAAGCTAACTTAAGAGTTTTTGACACCAGCTTTGCTTCTGAAACACAACGTCTTTTTACATCCTTGTTATGAATTTTTGCTTTACTCTGTACGGGTGGAGACTTAGAAAATGCACCCTAAAGTATATATGCAGACTGACAGGGAAGTGAGAGTTCATATTTTAGAATATTCTGTTAGAGACCATTTGGAACCAACTAATTTGTTACTCTTTCTGAAGGGCACATGTTGCATAACATTTTCTGACAGATCGCATTTTGCTTATCTGCCAAAAAAGGTAAGGAGAATTAGAGTCTTTCACTGATAATACAGTAGGTCAAATGATAATTCCAAAAATTTTGAAAGAAGTAAGTTTAATTCTTCAAGGGCTCTAGTGGAGAATTAATATGGAAAATAAAAACAGATATATATTAAATATTTACGAGACAATTTACGTCCCTTTAATTTGTGGAAGGCAAGCAGAAACTGCTACTGATGAAGACAGATCTTCATGACATCCAGTGCCAGGACTGTGTTAGGGCTCAGTACTGATTTGCTGGCAGCAGCTTGGATATGTCACTTAAGTAAGTCACATCATTACTTTCCTTTCTTGATATCATGGAAAGAGATTGGTATCAAAGCACTGAACTGGAAGTACAAGCATGACTCCTTCAGGTAGTAGGGGTCATTGACTCCACCAAAAGTGTCAGGAATATAGCTTCAGAAGGCATAACAACAAATTAGTGAGCCCACAGAAGTGAAAAATAAAAACGTATTAAAGCAAGCAGAACACAAGTGAAAGTTCAAAGACAAAAAGAAATTGAATAAATAACACTGCTGTTGCAGAAAATGTGAATGACAACAGACATTATGAAACAGAAAGGAAGAGCAAACACATCTTGCATTTGATGCTAACTGTGGAAAAGTGTAACTTTAAGACACTTTATTACAAGTTAATTGGAAACAATTATTATGCTATACAGTGCCAGTGAATTAGGCATTGATTGAGGAGGACCTCACCAGATTCATTGGCTCTGAATGCTAATGGAGCAAGCGTCATTCAAAGACCAGAAGAGAGAAAAAGCAAATTCTTTAAAGAGCTATGTCACTGGTAGAAAAATGCCTCTATATCACAATAGATGCTTACATTTTTTTGAAAAATAAACCTAGTTTTAAACCAATATTTGTATTTGACTGAGAATAATTTGGAAACAAGAAATATCAGAGTATTCCTTAGAGGTACATTACGCAGGCTACTCTTCTACACACAGACTCACCTACCTGTTACGAATAAAGCCAATCTGTAAATATAATGGGTTGCAATTTAGTATCAAATCTCAGATCACATTTGATAAATGTATTGAAAAAATTTTGCAATTACAAAGAATTAAAAACTTTCCAATCCTACATCCTCCTCCACACCTTAAGTTTAAATTGTTTGTCTAAAAAGAAAAAAAAAAGTTTACGATTTCATTATTGGTTTCTGCATAACATAGTTTTAGACTGTTAAACACTAACTTACTTGCCTATTATTGCATCATTAATTTTTCTTCTACATCGTCACAGTTTGATTATAAATACCTGTCAATATTTTTAGAGCATATCATGAGCACTAACTTCTCCTTCAGTGCTATTATAGAAAAGATGAAACTTTATGGGAATATCCATTTATTTATTTCATATTGACTAGTTAAAGAAATATACAGGCCCTCTATTTTCTCATATATTTAGGGATGGAGAGTTTGTATGACTAGAGGAAAGGCTAATTATTCAAGTAAGGTCATTAGATACACACTTCCTTTTTGTCATTACAAAGACTAACATTTTTGATAGCACTAGGCAGAGAGGATGAAGCAAATAAATAATAAACCTCCTTATTCAAATGCTAATGCAAAACCAAATGTTCTTTCACATGTATAGCTATAAAGACTGAAGTGAAAAAGATATCAAAAAAATGAAAAGTAATACTGAACAGAATATCCATTCCCTTCACACACCTGCCATGCAGCTTCTGCATGTCTCTAAAGTTACAGAAGAGTGCGGATAGATTCACGGGATAATTGTGTCAATTTTTGATTAAATTATTTGGGAATTTAAAAATATTTGTTGCATCATTATATAAAACATGGAAACTATATTGGATTTTTCAGAATAATATACTTTATTTTGACAAACGCTGTAGCCAGCCATAAAAACCATTAGCACCTAGTTCTAGCTCTGCAAACTCATCCAGTTTAGATTTTCACATAGTCAGAGGAATTAATTTTCAGACTTGGCATCCAAAAGTTTTCATAATTATTTGAAAAATGAAAATGTCTAATGACTAAATCCCTTGATATTGGTAATCAGTATTGCTACTTAGCTCTAAATAAATGTTCTAAATGAAATTTTGTAGCTATGTACTTTGGCTAAACTCAGCTATGTACTTTGGTCCACTGACAAGCCATTTGGCTTCAGTGAACTTTGCCACAGCAATAATGCACAGGACTGACACCCAGTGGTCCTCCTGGCTGAGATTTTTTTAAACCACTGCCTTCTTTGTAGTCGTGTCAATATAAACATATATAGTAAAAGTTGAGTTTCTGAATTTTTGTTAATGAAATTTCTCTGAGACATACTGTATAGGTAAATAGTTTGATCCTCATCATTATTTCTTATGGAATTCTGAAATACAGTAATTGATGATGGAGAAATGCTGACCCATTTACTTCGGTAATTGCTTAAAATCTAGTAGGCAAAATTCCAATTATTAAGATTAGATTTAAACTTGCTTTTAAAGTACTTGTTGAAATATTCCTACTGAATAAATTTCAAAAATATATTTTATTTTTTGTAAAAAGATAAAATAAAAATAATTATGAAAACTTCATTTCAATGAAGAAAATCTCAATCTCATTTTAAAAGCAAGCAGAAAAAATTTTGCTTTTCCATAAGTCACTTTTCAAGTAGGATATAGATTTTTAAGATTTTAGATTTTTAAGTAGAGAATGCATCTCCACTCCTCCCCTTTTCCAATTAGAATGAAACTTTTTAAAACTTTCAAGAATGCAGCTTAGAAAACTTTCATTGAACAAAATTAAATGTATAATGAAACACTAGCAAAAATCTAAAAAAAAATTTTAATGCATCGCTTTAAAAAGTAATTACATTTTGTAGCAACTCTATTGTCTTTCTTAATAACAAAATCAGAAATGTCCTGCTGCTATAAACAAACAAGGACAACTATCCCAAATACTTTAAATTGAGTATAGCATTTTTCCCTCCTAGAATTATACAAAATCCTGCCAGCTCAACAGATGTATGGAATGTGATTTTTTCTGTATAAAACAGGAAACACGGGCATTACAATATAACTTCTGAGCAGGTAACTATAATACACATATACATACACAGAATCTCTCATTTTCTTTATCCATGTAGTTATTTTCCCAAACAACAGTTCAGGAAATACTTACATAATGTTTTAATAGCTTGTTTGAACTGTTTGCCATTGGACTCAGGCATATATTTAAGTATAATAACGGTAATGAATTTTAAAGAAAACTATTTTTTCTGATACCAAAATCCCTGCTTTTCTGCTGATTGCAGTTCCGTTTGTTAGCACTGCTCATCCACTTCAGAACTGTTACTTTCTGTAGTGATGGCACAACAGTTGTATTTGTGCTACATAAAAATTGTAACCCCATTTATTTTGCCCATTCTTGTAGTTTCAAATGTTGTTAACACAACTGAAGTCACAGGCATGCCCCCTGAGAAAGAAAAAAAAAACTACATTGTTGGGCTCTGGATAAGCCAAAACTGAGTTTTATGAACATCCACCAAAAAGCACAAATCAGTACATTCTAAAACCAAACAATCTCAGAACCAAAACCACTAAGATAAAAAGGCTACTACCAGCAAGAAAGCTTTTCAGGAAATACGTTCTAACCCTTTGAGGTCTCATGCTCAGCACATGAACAGACACAAGCCAAGAGAGCTACACACAATGTCATTTCCTCCTTAACTGCAGAACCTCCAACAAAAAAAGAGACCCTTCAAGGACAGGAAAGGAGAGAAATAAGGATGAAAAGTATTTATGAGTGCATTGCAAAATTTGAAGAACTTCATTAGTATCTTTCTGTCTTTGAGTGATGTGCATATTTGTAATGTGAATGCTCCAAGCAGTTAGTCCCCATAGCCACAGTCATCACAGGAAGTCACTGAGTTCTTGAAGTAAATAGACTCACTCTATCACATGCTGCATTAGCTTTGAGTTTTCCTCGGTATTACTGCAGTAGTTGATAAGAATATGGATAAAGCTTCAGAAGACATTAAGAAGGGAGACGTTTTTCAGCAAAGCCACTGATACAGGTTCAGCTTTGATGGGTGCAATCCAGTTATAGAGAATGGCTCTATTTGGGTGATCTCACAAGATGCCTTGACATAATTCATATCCAGTTTATGTAATCTTGTCATGGCCATGCCAGCAGTTAATATGAACCACTTTGCACATAAGATTAAGAATTCTGTCTTCTCAATATCAAAAGAAAGAATTCAAGAAAGTGGAAAATACTCTCAGTTCTACACATACGACATACAGAAAAGTAAACAGAAATACTGATTCTGTGATTTAAGAGAAACTCAGGAATCATCATGAGAAAAAATGTAGGATAGAGACGTTGTATCCAAAGGGACATCAGCTATGGCAGATGAGTCATGAAGGCCTGAAGTTTTTATTCCCTGATTCCTTATCAGGGACCTGTCACACATGATTCTGCTTCAGCAAGAGCTAGACTCTTTGCTGACTTTGGAAGAACTGCTTCTTTTACACGCCGAGGGAAAAGATTTTACTGCAGCATTTTCTAGTACTATAAAAAAAATAAGGCTAGCCATTCATGCTGTACTTAAATTTGAATGCCTTCATCTGTGAGTTAAAGTTCAAAATAGTCATGTTAGCCTCAGTTACTCCAGCTACCAAAACTGGAGGCTTTTTCTTTATCCCTCAGTTAGGATAGTGAAACTATCTGTGTTTAACACTGGATCAGGACCAGAGGAGGACCCTCTGTGGCCTCTTTACAAACCCAAGAACCTTCACCAAGGTACTGACCATTCCGGTTGTTCCCCTTGGACATAAAGTGTTCCTGTTCTCCCATCTGGACAACAGGCTGATCATCAGAACATGAGAATGCTTAGTACTAGAGTGCCACTCTTTCAAAGCCCATTTTTAATGGTGGACAATCAAAATGTCATGTCATCTACTCCCCAGTAGTAAGAGATGAGGTCTGTACACAGTACAAATTGTCTTTAACAACCAGAAAGTAATAGCTTTCTGGTTGTTGGCTTCCTAACAGTTCATGCCAGAAAGAGACAGGGGTATAAGCTTTGGAGATCTATGACGCTCATGGAATGACTATCATAACCAAAGTTCAAACAGGGTATGATACTCATCATATATTGTACCGCTAAGGAGTCATAGTTTAGTTGCCATGACAGGTAAGGAGGTCAGGAGAGAGAAAATGTGAGAAAAAGGGGACCTGATGCCAAATCCTTTCAAAACATTTTTGTAATACAATCTCAAAGACTTTGTCACCAGGAGTCTGTGCTAGAGGTGGGCAGGCACATTCTGGGGTGAAGAGCGATTTTTCATGAGCAGTGTAGCAACCAGAATCAGAGAATCAACTCTTCAAGACAAATTCCATCAACATGATTCCTTTCTGCTATGAATGCGGGATTTAAAAGAGCAACACATAGGCTCCCTGCCTCCTCCTATGTGATTCTCATCCAGATCCTCAAGGACAGGTGTAAATCAATCAAAAGTATCTGACCTTTACAAGTGACACAAAAGCAAAATCTTATTTTCAGAAACACTATTAGATATGAATGTCAAAGTACATAAATACAGCACTAAAAGCGCATTAGACACAAGGAATTCAGTGGCTATCGTTGAAGAAGAAACAGGAGACCTATGAACAAAATGATATCCTGGAAAAATCTGTGGCAATCACACACGTTCTCACTGCTTGCTGTGTTGCAACAGAAATCGCAGAAGAAGAGCAGGACACAGAATTAAAAGTTTGGCTTCTGTTATGACTGATCACAGTATAATTTTTCATACTCAGAACACTGTTAAAATCTCTAACACTAATATTCGAAATACAATGTATTTGTTGACAGACTTTACACAATAGCACAGTACAGATTCTACAAAACCAAAGAAAGGTACTACGGAATCTAGGAGGTGAACAAAATTTATTTGACTGTTGTCTGCAGACAGCAGCTTAAGACACATCAGTTATCATGTGTTTATCTTATAGAACAGCATTTCTAATATACTTTATTACTATGTGACTATATAAGAAAAATGTTTCATATTTTATATTCATATCAAAACAATGTCATAGTAAAACTTCAATAATAAAATTATAACCAAACTGCTTGTTCATTGTTTGTAGCACAGTTCGGGACCTGCTTAATGATTTACTCTTCACGTGGCATTCAAAACTCCTCACTTTATTCTGGTGCTATCTGCGCTACCTGATTAAGATGACACATTCAGCTTTTCCAACTTCAAACTCTTTTCTTCTACAATCTAATAATTTAACCACTGAAAATATATATTTTTGCTATGCAATTCAGTGGGATCATTTTGGTTCATTTTACATGACCCAACTGTTCACGGAGTAGATTGCCTTTGAAAATCCATATATTTGGGGGATTATTATATGGCTGGAATTTAACAAAATATACCTAAAATATGCTTTGTATTATTTAGCATGATATCACATAAAAATCCCCTACAAGTTAGCCGTTTCCATTCTTTATCATGAACACTTGGGGAAAATAAATACCTTTAAGGAAAAGGAGTAGGAGTGCGTAGGAATGTCTAAAAGCCTTATTTTCATAGAACACTACTACAGGCAAATAACTTCTTCACTTCACAAAACTCCTTCTGCTTTTGAATGATCAACTATCATCAGAAATCTTCTGCAGGATGGTAGAGTAGTACTTTCTAAAATAGCACCTAAAGTAGCATGTTACAGTTTTTCACAACAGCCATATACTGTCAAGGGCAAAACCTACCTGGAAAAAATTTGAGCTTCTGAGTTGAAAGAAGTTGCCATAAAGTCTTCTCGTACTTGTCTCTATCTCATCTGCAGTATTTTAAGAAACCTGCCCTCAGTTCCTGATCTGTTTGCACAGTGTTCAACTGTCTTCTGATCAGCAACAAATCATTTTGAGAGACGTGCAAAGAGTTCTGATCAACTCCAGCATGACTTTATAACCCTTTTAAAGTCTATAGCTTTTCTTGGATTATGATGAGATGCAAAGAAAAAGTAAACGGTGAAAATGAAGCTCAGTTAATATTTTAGCATATATTTCATGACCTTATAAGTCTTTCTGACCTTCATGAAAGACTGCAAAGAAAGAGAATGACAGAGGACTTCTGTCTGTGCAACTAAAGATAAAAGACACATTTATCCACAGAGATTTGTTTAGTTATTACAACATTGTTGCTGCATTACCAATAAACTGAAGATTTTGGCATTAAGACCTCTCTCAGCAATAAGTACTTTTTTTTTCAAACAAGAATCAAAGCACAATCAAATTAATCTTTACACATACTGCATAGTTGAAAACAGAACTTGTATACCCTGAGGGCTCGTCCAGCGCCTTAATCCCAAAACTAGACTCAAAGAGGGTAGATACTCACACAGATCACAGTGATGGAACTGGATCTAAGGGTTTAACCAACACTGAATTTTAGATGAGACACAACTAAATGTGCTATTGCCTCTCACCCACAGCTAAGTCCAACATGATACATTTTGTACCGTTTCATTTCTTCTTCTTAGGAGAAGTCTCATATATTAGTTAAGTAAGATCGTGCTCTACCTGATTTGGAGCTAAACAGTTAAAGCACATATAACTGAAATAGCTAGCCAACTCAACACAGGCAGAATACTGTCTTCCACGTTTTCTAGTTCAGACCTCATCAGGATTGGCAACGCATAATCATGTCACTTTTAGATTGTTTAGCTTCTTTAGGTGCCTATTATATAAATTGAAGTGCACTTTATAAAACAGCTTTAATATAAAGCCTCTCATTCTACAATGACAAAAAAAAAAAAAAGAAATACAAAGAGGACAATTAAGTAAACTTAATCTTTTCTAGCTCTCAGCCAAAAGTCTCAGAAATATCATGTCGTTCTCACAGAATGCCTTATAGACACACAAATGTTCCGTCATTCTTGTGTTATATGTCTCCTTTCTTACATTGCATAGTTAACCTTACTCGCACAGAAAAGAAGAAAACCATGTTTTGAAAAGAAAAATAT